>NC_045174.1:16054709-16132209 GCF_900700415.2 Clupea harengus | reverse complement strand
TGGGTTATGTTTTCAGAAGAAATAAAAAACAGAATTTTAAAAATGAATTTAGTTTTACTGTGTTTGTGTATGTGTTGCTGTGACATCTGTGACATGCATGTGTTGCTGTATCCAAAACTGCTCACAGAGAGTGATGTGGGGAACATTATGGGGGATTGCCATCCTCTTGGTACCCGCTGTTTCAAGTTTGTCTCCGAAGAAAGAACTTGGGCCGAATCTGAGGTGTGTCCTATTTCTATCACATTAAAGACATTCTGGTTTGTCATTAACTTGTATTCACCATTTCACTACCACATGAATTGCTTATCAACCAGAAGACTGAAGTGACTTGTATATCTTCAGGGGTGTTTCTGATATTTTGTCCACCTGTTGTTTTTCAGTGCCATAATGTCATCAACAAAACTTCAACAGAAACTTGTTCTTGCAGCGTCACTGTGTGGCGATGGGAGGGAACCTGGCCTCGGTGCACAGCATAGAGGAGTACAGTTTCATCCAGGAACTGATCCCAAAACTCACTGATGGCACTCCTCGTACTTGGATCGGAGGACATGATGCTGTTGAGGTATAACAGCTGCAAATTATTCATCATAGTCATCTTTCTTTCCCATCATGGGCATGTTGAATACTGCAGCAAAACATGACAACACAATATGATGACACATACCAACGTACGCTCAGTTTAAAACAATATTCTGTTCAGAAGTAGATATCTGTTTAGGTTGACATTTTGTCTCTTTTTGTCAGGAGGGTCTGTGGTTTTGGAGTGATGGGTCCAGGTTTGACTACACTAGCTGGGATGATGCTCAGCCTGATAATCAGTATGGAGTCGAGCATTGTATGGAAATGAACCATGGAGGTACAGTGACCACTATTCACTGAAATGTTTCTGCTGTAATGAAAATCTTAAATCCCTTATAACATCATTCCCTCAAAGAATAATAGTATACCCTGATCCTTTTGTGAACTCTGTGAGCTTATTTATTGTCATATTTTTGTTCTGTTATTATAATTTATTTCTATTTCATTGTTATAACACTTTTTTTTAGACCATTGCCAATGTTGCATTTTTTGGTGGTGCAGTCTCAAATATGTAACGCATACGAGTAAATGAATGTCTCTATGATGACTGAAATTGTATTTACATGAACTAATATTAATGTTCACCGTTTTAAAGTGACTTGCTTTGAAATGATATACTGTATATATATAATTTCAAAGCAATTGAATTAATATGCAATATAAGTCTTGAGGTAATGATGTTATCACCACTTTGTTCTTTATTGTCGGACCATAGTGTAGTAGACCATCAATTTCTTATTGCATTAGTGTACCACAGTGTCAACTGCAGCCCGATGGAGATAGGAGGGACTTCAAAATGAACTATTGCCAGGGGCGGTTTTTCCTACAGGCGGTATAGGCGGTCGCCTAGGGCGCCACTCAGAGGGGGGCGCAAAAAACTGCGCCCAGCAAAAAAAAAAAAAAAACGAAAACGGAAGGGGTACGTACGTCCTTGTTGTTGTCAGAACATGCAAGCACAGTGAGGAGTTTGGTTAGAGTGTGTGTGTGTTCAAGAAACTTTGGAAAACAAAATAATGAAGAGGCAAATGCCACCCGGGCCGCAATTTAGGAAGAAAAGAAAGGAAGAAGAAAAGAAACGTGCCAAGGAGAAAGGTAAATCCTTAAATCCTGTTCTAGCCTAGAATGAATTCCAGATAAGAAAACGTTCACGAATGCGTGAATTGCCCACGGCACTTTAGTGGAGTTAAGAAGAAAAGATGTACCTTATCATTGAACGTTTTCCTACTCCCTGTCACATAGTTCTTTAATGATTTTACAGAGGCGGCTATATCAAAAATGATGTCCATTTATTCTACATTATACAAAAAAAGACATGATTAAAATAGGGGCGCACATATAAAGCCAATAGCCAGTGCAACAACACTACACATATCTTACTCGTTGCATAGCACACCCATTAAGGAAGCCAAACACGGCAACTTGTCAATAAGTGAGGAATACTGGTAAAAATCCAAGTGTTGTCAACTTTTAGCGAATGGTTGTATGTAATCTTGCTAGTTAGCTAACGCTAGCTAGCCAGTGACTTGTGACGTTCCTTGTTATTGCCATTCAGTCGAAACATCAGTTCAAGTTCAGCTGTACCGCCAATTTGCGTAATTTTGGCGTCATAAAAATTTGAGTAATCAAATTTGGACAGCTTTAGTTTTGGTGGAGCGAGCTAGCCAGTTTAATTAGACATGATTCAACTAATCAAGAGCTATGCATCTTGGGATAAAAAAATGTCAGGCTGTCCAAAATACACCAAAATGCCTTAATAACTACACAATAGCTACAATTAACAAATGATGATAATACATACTTTTGTTATATCATTTTAGATTAACTTTAGAAGACTAAAGAAAACATTATTTGCAGGCGATTGGGAAGATGACGTGGAGGTGTGTGTGTGTGTTCCATAAACAGTTCAACAGGGGGCGTGGCCGGAGCGTAGTCCAGCACAGGCGTGACATTTCTCAGTGATTTGTTCTTGAATTAATGTTTTGTTCATTGTCGCGATCGTTGTTGTGTTTATGTGAAAGAAATGCAGTCTTACAGGGCAAAATAGCGTTTGAAAGTTGCAATTCCGTTTTCGTGGGGAAAACAAAATATTTTTTATTTGGGGGGGGGGGGGGCGCCAGGAGTGAAGCTCGCCTAGAGCGCCAAATGTGCTAGGGCCGCCCCTGACTATTGTATTAAAAGCAACCTTTTTTTCTTAGATCTAAAGCTCTGGAATGATTCACCATGCAAATATGCGTTTCCATCAGTGTGTGCTGTCCAGAGTGTGTGAAACTGGAGGAGCTAACAAGAAATCCTTCAATTTCCAGCTCAAAGCAAAACCCACTGCCCTAAACAGAGAATGGGATGGTGGTAGTACAAGCTTCAAATAATCATGACGTTTATAAATTGCTTTGCATGCAGTATACAGTTGTGTGTATTCTGTGTCTTTTATTTTCATATCACCATCATGGGCATTTCTAGACTCTTTTTAGAAGGGGCTTCAACCCACCTGTCTTTCATCTCAGCCCCCACAAAACTATCAAGCAAATTACTTCTTAAAACAAAAGATAATTTGTTCACAATAGTAGTATTAACAACTGACAATTAACTATTAATAATTAACAATAGTACATGGCCAAGGACAACAGTAACATTAGTACGGCATGTTATATGTGCATGGGTGTGTTCAAGAAGACCACGAAATGAGAAATATGCCGTTTCTGAAAACGACAAAACTGTTGACCTTTTTTTCAGGAGAACTGTATGAAGCCAAAAGAAGGACAAGGCTGATGATGTTGTTAAAAGGAAAAAAGGAAAACTAAGTTGACATTTACAGTCTGCACACAACTTGTTGTCTTCGGTCAAAAGTTCCAAAATTGAGTTACCATTATTGCAGCCTTAAAAGGACCAGCATAGAATAAATGTACTTACACTTAAATCATAAAAATGACCCCATGATATGTCATCATGAGATAGGGAAACATGCTAAACTGACATACTGGCTTCTCCAACAACAATGCTACAACCAGTACTGTATATTACAATTTCAGTTCCAGCGACGAACGTCAGTTTGTGTTTTGGCCTGTGTGATTCCTGTGTGAACCCCTGGTTGCCAGATAACAACGCGAACACAGCGTGCGAACGGCATGGAATTAAGCAAATTAACTGGACCAATAGATATGTTTGATTCTACCAAAAAGGCCTGGCCTTCTTTTTTAAAAGCTGCATGACCAGAGATGTAGTAAAATGCGGGTAAATATTGGTGATACATTTGAAAGATGGAGACAGCTAAGAGCCCAGAAGGATTTTCAGACAGGTGCCGAGCTCATTTTCTCCTGAACAGGTAGGCATTGAGCTTCAACTAAGGTTAGCTAACCTTAACTAATTCATTATGGGTATTTTAAGCAATTTCAACATTCCAGTAATTGAGACACACAGACAGTGACGTGATCCGAAGTGCAACAATATACTTGCACATGTGTGTGGATGTGTGGGCGAAGGAAATGGCTCACGGATTTCAGTCATGTGAACTTGACCGGTATGCAGTATGATAGGTGAAAATCCACCCTAGTTACCTCAGGACTCCGGAGCTGCATATAAGTATATTTATTAGACAAACAACAATTGCAATCGGGCTCACTCCCAGCACAAGGCTGAAAGCGAAGCCATGATAAACACATCGCATAAGGTTTATATAGACAGAAGTTGAGCGTTCAAGCAGGGAAAACCACGTGGTGGATTTCTGATGTCCGAGGCAAGGATGGAAGTTTTGCAAGGTCGGAAGAAGCACAGTTCGACCCTTCTTATCACCTCTGGTCTAAACACGCTCTTGTACATATGCAGACTAAGTGGAACCTAATATTCTAAGTTACACACACGCAGAAACACAGAAAAGCCATGTTCCTGCTTTCATAAGCACATGATTCATACAAGGAATATACAGTTTGGGGCTTTGCAGGGGCTTTACACACGGTCAATTCCCCACTCATCAACATCCAGTTATTCAACATAATAAATCAGCGGCGAAGAAAACAATACAATAATATTTTCTTGACAAGAATTCCATAAATGAAAAGAGATCTTTACATTTTGTATCATTTAGCACGTCTAAAGAATATATTTATATATATAGGCAATATATTTTTTTTAAAGCTCCTATTAAAGTATCCATCTATCTACTTCCAGTGGCACTTGCTCTTGACTGCTTTGCCTCATAGCTTGGCGACTTGGCCTTTTTGAGCAGAGCATCACTGAAGCCTTCCATGTCACAGACAGTCCCCTTTGCATTCATGCTCACCTTGTCACCAAAGTGCTTAAAGCAGGGCTTTAATCAGGCACTCCCGCCACACATCGTATTTCTCACGCTGAAAAAAAACTCTAGGCTATTTAATGTGCCGCAGCGCGCAAACATGACCTGGCCGCGCTGCCCTCACCATGGAGGAATCAAGCACGTCTCCCCGAATCCCCTGGAGTTCTGCCGTGAGGTGCCAATTATCAGCCAATCAAAAAAAAGAAACCACTGGAGCTCCGAGCATCAGTCTTCTACAAAGAGTAAGTCGTCTCCTGTTTTAATGTTACAACACATTCACAATGGTTTGACACAAGCAATGACAACTTGACTGCAGTTAGCGAATATTTCCCAGATAATTAGCATCAGTTTTGAATGAGTGTTTGTAGCCAACACAGTTTTAGGCTACAGCCTGCCTTTTCACTATAGCTTTGACTCCGAACTTCGTTAATAGGCTATAATAAATTCGAGTAGGCCTATTAAAAATATATATAGCCTATAATTTGAACGAATATTAGGCAGCCCTTAATATTCAATGATGTTATGGGCTTTATTTTTTGTAAATGTGTTTGCTTGAACATTCTATTCAGATTCTGAGGCTTCTTCACGTGAAGTTGTGAATCGCGAGCTCATTAGGCATACTAGCATGTTATAAATATCCTGGCCATGGATGCATTAATCATTGCATCTGTCTTTCAAAGATGTCAGGTAAAAAACAAATAAGCATCCTGTCCTTCGCCCAAAGAGGAAAGCCCCCTCAAAAGGCCAGATTAGGCCCAGAGAACGTAAACACATTAGAGGAGGAGATGGTGGAAGAGGAAGAGACAGTACAGGTGGAAGAAGAAGAGACAGTACAGGTGGAAGAGGAAGAGACAGTACAGGTGGAAGAGACGGTGCAGGTGGAAGAGGAGGAGACGGTGGAAGAGATGGTGGACGAAACAGTGGAGGAGATGGCTAGAACAAAAGGGAGAAAAGTCCCAGGAACAGCCACCTACAAGACCTCGTTTAATAATGAATGGACCTCTAAATGGCCATTTATTACTGTAGGAAGCACCAGCTCATATTACTGGTGCTCTTTCTGCCGCCAAGAGAACTCCTGTGCCCATCCAGGTGTGCGGGATGTGACAAGGCACATAGGCAGTAAGGGGCATCAGGCCAAACAGCAGGCACTGAAGTCAACCAGCGCAGTCAAAAACTTTTACTTGCCAGTGACTGCAGAGATGAATGTGCAAGAGGTCAAGGTACATTTAAATGCATAAGGTTGACTACAATGTTCATGAATACCATTTTTCCTAATTAATACATCCAATTCTATTACTATGGCATATATAATGGGAACCAACACCAAAAATGACGAGAGTCCAAAAAGGCAACAAACACCTACAATAAACAACACAAGTCATAATTCTCTCTCTCTCTCTCCCAAATTGAATAAATACTTAGTAATTGGTTGAATTGTCAGTGCCATGTGTCAAATCTTTTCTGCAAGTCTGATCAATTATTAACAACAACAAAACACTAATAATAATATGGGGGGAGGGGGGGCGGGGCTGGTCTGTGGGCATACGGCAGGGGAGGGGCGGGCAGGGGCATGGCCGGGGGGGGGGGGGGATATGTCACTCTTGCCTGTCTTCAAAACTTGAGAGCCCTGCGCTTTCCATGTCAGTGATCAGGGTTGCTCTGTATTGGGTCTTGTTTTTGGTAACGAGACTGAAAATCGTCATCTGACGACATGATTATTTTATACCTGCAAGGCTGGTCGGTTGACTGGCTGCAATAGTAGGGATGATTTGCTACGTTAGCAGTCTGTAGTCAAACACCTTTGCAATGGTCACTTTGCCCCAACAGAGCGATTCAAAGTTAGAACAGTCTCCGTGGCGTTTCAGTTAACGTTACTGCAGCTACATTAGCCTACTCCATCAGTTATTCACACCGTAGCCGTCTCGTAACCAGGCGAATCACATCGTATGCTAGCTACTACGGCTAACTTTTTATACAAATTTATCTGAAGGATATACCCCTTGAAATGCAATCATCTCGTTAAGTTACCGAACACATGTTTTAACGTTTTATATGCTAACATTACGGTCACATTTATGTGCTTTATTATTACTCCCCCGCTTCCCATTGTACCTCAGCAATGCATTACGCCTCGGTGGATAATAAAGTAGCAGTGTAGTAGTATAAGTGGATGTTGAGTGAGTGAGAGTAGCCTACTATTGCGGGTCGGGGAGGGTTACAGAACCACAGGCACAAGGTCGTAGCATCGCCTCGACGGACTTGTTTTCATTTATGGTTCTCCGACGGTTGTGGGTGCTGCAAAGCAATTTTTAAAAAAAGATGGCGGACCAAACTCACTAGATGTTCGTATTTGTACAAAAGAGTTGTTTGTTTGACTTTTTTATGCTTCGATTTTTTTCAAAGTTACCGAGAAATAGACACTCTGCAATGTAAAAACTGAAAAATACGTCTGAGGGGATTTGCGAGGAGTCTAAGCCAGCTATCTAATGTTGGCATACTAGCGGTGTATTGACGGATTGACGGAGACGGATAGTTACAAAATTTGGAGAGTGCATGTCAGGCCAAGGAGAGGTGCTCTTTATACGTTGATTCTGCCTCGGTGTGGCTCTGCAGAGAAAATATTAAACCAAAAAGCAAACATTATTGATGCCACAGGCTCAACGGTTTAATCAAAGGCCTTTATAATTTACAAGCATCTGCCTTTCAGGTGCATTTGGCACGGTATATTCCGTATGGTGCATTGTTCTATTAACAGTATTGCACAAAACAAGAATAGTCTTTCCCGCTCGACATTCACACAGAGTATATATCCAAATTGTGTTGAATGCAGGAAAGACACCCAGGGTTAAAACAAATTCATAACAATAGTGTAATTTTACATAAAAAAAAATAAACCTCAGATGGTCTTCTTTATGACTATATATGTTCACAAACAGTCTGGCTTTTCTTCTGTTCACTGGGCAGGTTGTGTCGCTCCTGAAGCTACAGTCTGAGAGGAGGGATTGTGGGAATGTTTTGACCTCTTCCCCCTGTGCAGAGCCTCCTCTCCGTTCTCCCCCTCCTCTCGCTCCAGCCTCCCTCTCTTCACGTAGTGCTCGATCCTGGCCTCCAGGCTCTCGCAGCAGGGTCGCTCCAGCAGGGGGCGGTAGTTGCGCTGCCTGGTCCCCTCCATCAGCCAGCACTGCAGAGGAGTGGACACCTCACCTTAAGTGAACAACAAGCGTCAGATTACGGTTCAACTGGTTATGCTTATGATTTTATACACACACATATTATATATCCACCTGAGGAAAAAGGACAACCTTCCGATGACTTTTCATATTAGGAACCTGCATTATTAGTGTGATTGCTCAATCACACGGCATTGCAAATTTCCATTTGATGTATATGTCCATTCATACATTACTCGACTGCACTGATCATTTAAAAAAAAGTCACTATGTATATATGATATATATCTAAAAGATGACCTTTTAAGCTTTTTAATAATTCCATAAACTATTTTGCTTTAGACTGGCCGGTCTATATGTCATCATGGTCTAGTCATGGTCAGTCACGAATCAAGACAACACAGTAAGGCTTTGACTGACACTACAAAATGTTAAAGTTGCCCAAAACTGTAGACTATGCTGAGATTGCATCAATAGTGTAAGCTAGCACATTTTCATTTACATTTAGTAATTTACCAGACGCTTTAGTCCAAAGCGACATACAAGGGAGAGAACAATCAAGCTACGAGCAATAGAGACCTAGTCTAACAACAAATACTATTTTACATAGGAAGAAAAAAGTGCAGGAATGTAACTACTGTAAGTGCAAGTTAAGTACTACTAGAAGTGCAAGTTAGAAAGGGAGGTGCCCCTGCTCTGGTAGTGCTAGGCAGCTCGTTCCACCAACGTGGAACTACGGATGAGAATAGTCTAGATTGCTGTACTTGCACAGACTAGTAGCACCTACCTGAGCTCTGTAGGCCCTGGATCATGCCGCGCAGGACCTGGGTCTTGATTACGTTCTGTGTCCAGTGCTGGTGCAGCGTGTTCAGGACAAGGCCGACCTCCTCGGCCTCCCTCCTCCAGCTTAGGCCATCAAAGTGGCATGCATAGAGAACCAGAGGGTAATCCACTGCCATGCTAGCGAGCAAACAAACAAACACATGCAAGTCTTAAAGAGGACCTCTTATGCGCCTTTTCAATGTTCATAATTTTATTTTCGAAACAGATTTACATGCCCCAACGTTTCAACAAGACATTATATCTCATACTCTCAACTCTATCCACCCTCTGCCTGGAAAGCTTTTCTGGTGCTGACAGTAAAGGAGTGCCATACACTTCAGAATGACCTGAACTCACCATAACCCTGAACCCATGGCATTGCTACTGAGGACATTAGTATATACAGCCCAAATGCAACATGTATTTATACATTCATTCACTTTCACCCTAAAAACAGGTGGCATGTGATGGTCACCTGTACTGGGGCTTTCTCGGATTCTTCTCCACCTCCAACAGCTGATCGATGATGTCGGGAGCTTCTAGCTTCTGCCCAATCAGCAGCAGCACAGCCATCATGCACCGCACCTGTGGGTGGAACAGCTCATGTGTTAAAGGTGGAGTCCACGATTCCAGTGAGAGGTTACTGGCATAGGAGCTCATCAGCCAATGAAACTAAACCCCTATCTTCCATGCTCCTGAGGCAAAGTGCTGATTGGCTGGAACTGTTAATGGCTCTGTGAGAGCCACTCTGTTTTCTATTTACAGGGCCAGGTACTTCGTACTAACGCCACCGTTTTTTTTTTTTGAGTGCACACACTAAACGGACAGCTAGAGGACCATGCGGAGCAATTAGCTGAATTTTACAAAAAGTATATTGGATTAGATTTATTCACCTTTAATTCTCAGGGCTGCTTGAGAGACAGATAGATCAGACTACCACAAGTGTCATATATGCTCATGTTATTGAGTCACTGAGCAAAGCCTGACCTCGGGAAATTAACAGAACGAGTAATAAACTGTTACAGCCAATCAGCAACGTTGTTTCAGGAGCACTGGTACGAGAGGTGTTTCATTCATTTCATCAATATCAAAACTCTTTTCGCCACAATCGGGGACGACATATTTACATTTTCATGAAACGAGACCCAACACCCACCTGGTGGTAGAGGAAAGCCAGCCCTTTGACCTCAAACACGTAGAGGTCGTAGGGGTCAGCTGAGACGGCTTGACAGGGTTGGACAGAGTGCACAGACGCGGACAGGATTGTCCTCTGGAACTGCAGAACTCCGTTTCCCACGTCCATCTTGCACAAGTTTCTGAAGTCATGGGTGCCCTCGTACCTGTGATGGGGACCAGGGGGAAATTGTACATTTTAATAGTATTTAGGACAAATGGCCATGAACATTGATGGAGATAATTTCCAAGCACTGTTAATTACTTAAGAATATATGAATCAAGTGCCTTGTATTAATATATTCCTTGTATGAATCATGCAGGAACATGGCTTTTCTGTGTTTCTGCGTGTGTGTAACTCAGAATATTAGGTGCCACTTAGTCTGCATATGTACAAGAGCATGTTTAGATCAGAGGTGATAAGAAGGGTCGAACTGTGCTTCTTCCGACCTTGTTCAAAACTTCCATCCTTGCCTCGGACGTCAGAAATCCACCACGTGGTTATCCCTGCTGAACGCTAAACTTCTGTCTATATAAACCTTGCGCGATGTGTTTGTCATTGCTTCACTTTCAGCCTTGTGCAGACATTCTTTTAAAAAGAATATCAGATCAATTTACAGGTCTCCATCTCTCTACCTTGCCGTCTGACTGATCAAACAAGGGGGTTAATCTGCAATGGAAACTCATTGACAATACAAAGGAAAAACCCATGAAACTTCTGATGTTCACAAATTGCTACATATTATGCACTCTATATACTAGTAACTGCATCTAATCTACAGTTATTAGACTTAATGGGAGGAGTGAAAACGTGTTTTAGTCATTGTTTGACTATAACTATTTAAGTAACAGATATAGAAATAAATAAGTTAGGAAAAGTAGTTATTCCACTAAATCAATCTATATACCCAAATTACAAGCACAGTGCCTGTCTGCTTTGATCTTGATATACAAATGAACATATCAAGTGTTCAATCTAGCATTCGTATTTTCCCAACTTCCACCTACACCCACCGTTTTGCAGCTTCAGCCATGAGACTCACGTCCAGGGAACCTAGAGGGAAGTAGTACCGGTACGTTCTGGACTGGCAGTCGAAGCGGGCACTGAACCCAGTTTCGGCCGGTGACCAGTCAAGGACCCGGATGTCCTGGGGTAGGACACGATTAAGCATCTTTACATAAGGCAGTTCCTCAGAATTTGGCTTGCTCTTCACACTGGCTCCATCAGCAGTAGGCACAATTACTCCGATACCCCCACTGAACTGGTTTGAGCGCAGGTCAATGGATATAACCTGCAGGGAAGGACAGTTAAAATAAATGTTGCTGCAAACATTAAATACTAATATACCGTATAAACTTTACCAACAATATGAACTAGACCAAGCAGGCATATTAAATTGATACGACTGGCAAAGTTGGGCAAATCTGTATACGGGCTGTTTAACTCGAGACGTCATGAGCACCGTGAAAAACAGAATGACACCATGACAGTGTTTCTTCATTGTTTGTTGCCAGAACAACAGACAAAAGTCACAGAGCTCCAGGGAGCAGTTGAGTAACGAACCTGTGAGAATGCGCTGACACCTTTATCTGTCCGGCCACAGCGGTGGTAGCTGGAGCTTTGACGGTCCTGGATGAGTTTGGTCTTCAGTAATGCTTCGAACAGTCTGGCCTCTACTGTGTTGTCTGTGTTTTCTTGCACGGCAAAGCCTTTGTACTCCCAACCCAAATAGGCAAGCCGCAAGGCGACATGCCGACGTGGGTGGACAGAGAAGTCAAACGGCCGTTCCTTTCCACGTTTCTTGCCTTTTCTCGCACTCCCTCCATCCTCCTGACCCTCTATGTCGACTGTAACGCTAGGTTTGCTACCTCCATTCCTCTCTGTGCAGGCTTGATCAGCCGTGTCCCTTTTTCTCAACTCAGTTTTCAATCGCTCCACCTCGCTTTCCAGCTCCTTAATTCGATTCACCAAGTCCTCCGACATTGTGTTGATCCGAGCAACAACTGTATAAACTATTTGGATATGTTGTATAAGACAGTTAACTTCGATAACATTAGCTAGCTTTGTGGCTACCTCCTACCTACACCTTCGTTGCTGTCCCCATAAATACAATTACAGGACACGTAATTTTCGCATCAAAGTCCACATTTGGACCGTTTGACCACATTCATTCTAACCACGCTTTCACGCTCCCCACGGTGGGAGATACCAGAGCTAGAAATATTCTGAAGATACCAAAACTTCGTCAATCCACGCTGGTCGGGCAGCGTGTAGCCAGCGACAATCACAAGATTTTCAATATGGCCGCCATTCGTAATTGTTTTCAAAATAAGAGTCGAAACTCTTTTATTTGTTTTAAATTATATAAGGACGAAAAATGAATTTTAAAAATGCTCATTTAACAAACTGTATGAGCTACTGGTGTTGTTCTAAAAAAAAGTCGTTTGTTTCTTCAAAAACATTCTGTGAAATGACAAATCCACAAATGTATCTACAAGAGAAAGGGCGTTTGAGCATCATTCCATCTGCCTGAGACTGAGAGTTGAAAGGTAGCCGATAAAATGCATAGAATTGGCCAACGATAACAAATTCAAATTGTGTGTCTGAGAAAACCACAAATTGTGCATCCTTGATATCGGGGTGAAATTAAATCCTTATAACAAGTACTTTATGTTATGAAATGTATTGTCATTGTGAAGTTATTGTTGTCATAGTTATTATTGTCATTGCTCTAAGAAACAGCTTCCGTTTGTGTTTACACATTTTATAAAACAGTTCATGTCATGCTGTTTCATGCATCAACAGTGCCCACAAACTCCTGTTTCAGCCCATGGACAGCTATTCAGTGGGTCATCTTAACAAAACCAAGATTCTCCTTTTAAATTCATATTCATAAACATATTTAGCTTGATCTATGAACATTTGTGTTCAGATTGTTATTGTCTATATTTATGTTTCTTTTGTGGAAAATAAAATGTTCTCGTCTTGTCCTCATTTGTACATTTAACATATTTATTCCCCATAACCAAGACAAATTCCTTGTATGTGGAAACCTACAATAGCCGGCAATAGTCCTATTTGATTTCCAAATCACTTTTGTAGGTACCAGGCCATGTCAAGCCCCAGCTGAGTCACATACAGTAGGCTTACAGTCTTAGAACTGATGCACAGTTATACCTTGCCCTCTCCTATGTCTTCCTAACTAATATGGGGTCAAAGGTCAAATAGTGATTGTCACGTGTTTGGTTCTCTTTAATACCACTTGTGGACCTGTATCCCGAATACAATTTTTTTATTTGTTCACCAGCTGCCACTGTTGTAAAAGTATGTGTTTCTGTATGTGTGCCACATAATAGGGGAAGTTAAACTCTCATAACTCTGTTCTGCCTATTCATATCCAACACAGTCTATAGGCTAATTGTATTTAGTAATACATTCGATGTTCTATAAATGATAATAAACAACGGAAACGAAATGTTGTGTAGCCTACCTAATTGGCCACCATCTCATTCCATGGTTATTTGCAAGATGAGGCTGACAATTTGCAGATGCAATATGCAGTGTATTTAAATAGACTAGTTAGCAGCACACCAGGCATATGCCGTGCAAAACGTTCAACCATTTGTCAAACCGGACTTTCAAACAACATTTTTAAGGGGATATTTATTTTGACGCTTTTTCGCCGCCATATTGCCGCCTATTGTGGAGTACTGTCGCTTATTGTCGCTAGCTCCACGGAACTTGCTGGTTGGTGACGTTTCTTCATCGTCAAGGTTTAAATTGGCTGTCAAACCACATACAGCGCTATGCTGCACCCTACTGTATTGGCTGGCTTAACATCTACTATGGCATTGATTCACATTGGGTAAAACTTGATTAAGATTTGAAGTTAGTCTCTTGAAAAAACAAATCTTCATTGTACAGAGTTGGCTACTGAAAAACAGAGAAAAAATGGTAGTTTACTCTAAAGAACACTGACATACACACATCTAATTTCCCTCGACTCTTAAAGGAAGAGCATGTCAAAATGCAATGTTGCAATTCGCATTCATACTTTCTATTTCCAAACAATCAAAACATCTCTATCCTGTCATTTCCAGTTAAGCAAAGGCTCATCCCCTGCAAGTAGCCAATGTTATTTCCAAGCACAAACATGGAACCAAATAGATAGATAAATAAATAGATAACGTAACCTGTTGTGAAATTCCATTTTACTACCGGTAGGGGGAAGCTGCCCACTGTATATTCAGGCACTCGTAAACTGTAACTGCCTGTTTTATTTGAATGGTCGCCAGATGGTGATGTCACGCCATTTTTTGAAGAGTACCCGATACAGGATACGTCGATAAACCACTGGTTACAAACTTTCTGTTGTCATTATTAGCATGTACTGATTATTCAGCCGTGTGTCACAGCCTGTGTGACTAATCCTATCCCCATTCACAATTTACGAAGTCTTCTCTTTCATCAAATGACCAACGCGATTAGTTACTCGGGCGCTGTCCATAAGTGATGGTGCTGACAGTGTCTCTGTATTCGACAGTGCAGAAAACTGACCAAAACTCAATTTTAACCGCACGTCTTTTCCATTATCTTTTTTAATTCAGAGGTCCTATCTTAAGAGGACAGTCTTCTGTGGACAGTTACGCCTGTACACTTTAATAAACGTGCCACAACATAAACAAAGATGCACACAGCCTTTATCAGTATGAAACGAATTGTTTGCAGTTTGCTAGACACTGATGTGTCACGTATGGCAATGATGTGTCCAAAGCATTGCTGTGTTGTTGTTTTTTTTACGGAATTTGGAAGATGAAACTGATTGCTCTTAAATTGAATAGATGTCCTTCTACATTATGTTGTGAAAAAACGACACATATTACATATATATCACAATAGCATACTGCATCTGCTTACACAAGTATATTGTGTACATTTCTAAAAAAAAACATTCCCTCCCGCTGGTTGGTCCGTACTTAAGGCACGACCTTCAAAAATCACGTGTAATAATCGCGTAAATTATAAAAATAAACATTTTATGCCCCAGAAGGGGTTGTCCGACTCACGGACATTTGAAGATACGATGCCTCATCTTATTGGACAGAGGCTATGCCTGCCTGAAATTAGCATAAAGGACGCAACTGGCAACCGATCCACTGGGGAACAAGCTAGCCATGCGTCACAGCTCTCTGTGAATGGGGAAGAGGGGAAGAGAAAGAAAAAATGAAACATGTTATCGACAACATCCACTAACTAATTTGTGCCAATGGCAGCGAAACCAGTTGTGATCTCAAAGAGACGCTTGGACACGCCACAGGTGACGGAAGACCTCCTAATGCCTGCCCTCCGTGTTGCCAACTGAGAAGCATCCAAGAAAAACTTCCCAGGAATAAAGATAGGCTCGGGGCCCCGAATCGAAAAGAAACGTGCACGATTCCACGACGTCACCTCTCAAAACCATGAAGAGACCGTTGACGTTAAGGACCAAACGTGACGAGGACAGGGCGATCGGGAAGCCGCTGGTGAAGTAACTGGATGCAGCGGGGACACAGCAGGGCGAAAAAAGTTCTTGTCTTTCCCCACCCGAGTGACTGGAAGAGACAACAAAGAAAAGTCAGTGTTCAAACTATGCGCTTTCTTTACTACTGACACAACAAGGTAGGAACCATCAATTCCCGTGTCGCTGTAAATAAAAAGATAGCACCATGGAATCGGAAGGATCTACGGGGCTGGCGAAATCTGCCGCCGTAAAACTGTCTGAGATGGGAGAAAGAACTAAACAATTGGGCACCGCTATGCAAGACCCAAACCGACAGAGACGAATTGTTTTAGTGATTGTGTGTATGGCGCTTTTGTTAGACAATATGCTCTACATGGTTATAGTGCCAATAATTCCAGAATACCTGGCGGAACTGGAGAGTGAGCAGGAACATGCTTTTGCAGCTTCTCATTCAGTGAATGCATCATTCAAAAGCAACAAAGACAATTTAGACGTCCAAATTGGAATTTTGTTTGCATCAAAGGCTATCTTGCAGCTGCTTGTCAACCCCTTTACCGGAACTTTTATAGACCGGGTGGGATACGACATTCCACTTTTAATCGGACTCACGATCATGTTCCTCTCCACCTGCATATTCGCGATGGCCGAGAATTACGCGACCCTCTTCGCGGCACGCAGTCTACAAGGACTCGGATCGGCTTTTGCCGACACCTCTGGAATCGCAATGATTGCGGACAAGTACACCGAGGAATCGGAGAGAAGTCGCGCGCTGGGCATTGCCCTGGCGTTCATTTCGTTCGGGAGCCTGGTTGCACCCCCCTTCGGCGGCATCCTGTACGAGTTTGGCGGTAAACGAGTGCCATTCATAGTGCTCGCTTGCATCTGCCTGGTCGACGGCGTCCTACTTTTGACTGTGATTAAGCCTTTCTCGAACAGGAGTCGAGAGAACATGCCCATTGGCACCCCGATCTACCGACTGATGATGGACCCATACATAGTCGTGGTGGCGGGCGCCCTGACCGTGTGCAACATCCCCCTGGCCTTTTTGGAGCCGACCATCGCCAACTGGATGACTACCACCATGCAAGCCAGCGAGTGGCAGGTGGGAATGGCTTGGCTGCCAGCGTTTTTTCCTCATGTCCTCGGGGTGTACATCACTGTCAAATTAGCAGCCAAGTATCCCAACTTGCAGTGGTTTTACGGCGCTCTCGGCATGGTCATCATAGGAGCGAGCTCCTGTATTGTGCCAGCCTGCAAAAACTTTGGCCAGCTCATGCTCCCCTTGTGCGGTATCTGTTTCGGCATCGCCCTGGTGGACACCGCGCTCCTGCCAACACTCGCCTTCCTCGTCGATGTACGGCACGTCTCCGTGTATGGCAGCGTGTACGCCATCGCTGATATATCCTACTCCATCGCGTACGCGATGGGCCCCATAGTGGCCGGTCAGATTGTGCACAACTTGGGCTTTGTGCAGCTGAACTTGGGCATGGGACTGGTCAACGTGCTCTACGCGCCTGCTCTGCTCATGCTCCGCCACGTGTGTCAGATGAAGCCGTCCTACTCCGAGAGAAACGTCCTGCTGGAAGATGGGCCGCAGGGACTCTATGATACCATAAAGATGGAGGAGAGAAAGAGAAAAAAGAAGGGACTTAGCTCCGCCGGTAACTGCGTCCCTATTGATGAAAACGGAATGGACGCCTTTAGGGAACACAGGTCGTATTCCGAGGAATCATCAGGTCCAGAATATAGTTAGAAAAAAAGAGGTCGTAGTTAGTCACATTTTTTTTTTTAGAGATTTTGTTTATTTTATTATCTAGACTCTATTTTACTTAATTTATGTGCAATATATAATTACCAAATAATGATTGTCTCATGCGTTTCGAATATGTTCATCATGATGCTATCATTGCAACTTAAAAGACCAAGTCTACGATGAAACGCTTTTTCCTATAATGGGTATTGTGAAAGGTCTATATTCGACTGTGTGCACATGTACTGTATTGTAAAAAGGTAAATAGAAACATGTATGTAAAATAATATATTTAAACTTCAGAGACGAAACCATGAAAACCAAATATTGTACTTTATATTTCCAGGTGAACACAAATATTTGTTTACAACCACATTATCGACACTTCATTGCAAGTTTTCAATCATCGTAATGATTTGGAGTGACTCATTGTTTATAGTCGTCTAGTTTGAACTGTTAAATCACATGTCTGCCACAAATAGGCCTATTTGTTGTAAATATGTAGGTATCTGTAAATTCAACTCTGCCTATGTGGACTAGTGTAAAACTGAATGTGTGTGTTTTGTGATTCAGGTAGAACCATAGACTTATGTCAGAGGAGAGAATGAACTAAAATGTACTGAAATGTGTACTGGTTGAATAAACCTTCATTCCAATCGAAATGGTGATATTGCTTGTTTAATATGATCCATTCACTGAAAACAACTAACGTCTCAAAGGAAAGGCTTCGTGACTTTCATGAGCAGGCCTAATTGATTGATTTGGGATAAAACTAAGTTTTTTAATTTAGCCTTTTAATATTGGTTTTTAAATATTTTAATCAGGTGGACCTTCAAATAAATTGGAAACTGTCATTTAAAACGCGACGAGAAGGATTGCTCAGGTTCAAATGCATGTAAAAGGGGAAAGTAAAAAACACGACGAAAATATCATGGGACGCACAATGCAATGTGGGACAGGTCATGAGCCCATATTGAAAACAAAATAAGTTAATCATCATAAGTTTGTCAACAGAAAAATCACATTTACAATCACACAATTAAACACATTCGAAATGAGTAATCCAGCAGAGACAGAGCGAGGTGGGGGGGGGGGGGGGGGGGGGGGGGGGGGGGGGGGGGGGGGGGGGGGGGGGGGGGGGGGGGGGGGGGTCTCGAATAGCCTGGTTGTGATTTCTGTCTATACTTCCAAAACAGTGAAACCGTCATAAACTCAAGTCTGCGCTGAGAATAAACTTAGCATTCCTACACCCTAACCACTGCTCCCCAACCTTCCATCATAAAATCTGACACTTTAAGTGATTTAGTACCCTTGCAGCCAAAAAGCTCTGCCAATGTTGCTCGCCTCATTCATAATATTCTTTGCATAGGTGGGAAGGGAAGGAAGCTGTCACATAAATATGTTTCCGCGAATAGATTTCGATGGGAGGAGTTTCTGGCCCGCGGGCGTGGGTAGACGCAAGCACCTTCAACACGTTTCACTTGCTCACTAAAAGAAAACCGTCCAAGACACCGACGGCTGGATGACGCGGTGAATGGGAACGTCCGCCCCACTCACTCGCATCTGGGAGCATAGGAGAACCGGACCAGGCGTCGGCAAGGGGGGATGGCGAGGACTGTGTCAACGTGTTCGCCCCACTGACCGGAATTACTCTCCAGGTAAACCCATGTTTCTTTAAGTCTTTACGGAATTGAATTGAAATAGATATTTATTCTTGAGTTTATTCACTTCAAAAGTAACTTTGAAAAAAAGAATGTAGTGTTCTTTGAACTCTTTGAATATTTCGAAATGTTTTAAGGAGTCAGAGCAGGGAAGGTTCATAGAATTGTTTTGTTACTCTGCTATTTTTCCCGTTATAAATAATACCATAGAAATGGCAACCGAAATTTTTAGCGACTCATTCGTAGATGTTATGTGAACAGGTGTCTTTTGAATTAAATAAGTAAGGATTAAGTAAATTGGACACACTGTCCAACTGAAAAGCTATAATCCTGTATATGTTTTAACTAGAAAATGTATTTATTACAAAGCAGATAGTCACTGCAACTTAAAAACAATTGATTGTCCTGGAAGGAGTCAGGCCGTAGTGCTGAAGTAGTGACGGGGGTCTGCATCCAAAGACAAGAATGCCTATCCTGGAGAAGCAACCACCCCAAGGCCGCAAGGTAAGTTCACAGTCAGAAATATAATATTTTAGTTTGTTTGTTTTTCTTGTCTTGGGTATCAGTTAAAACGACATAGGGAATATGGACCCATAGCATTTAATATCAATGTAAAATACTGTGATTGATAGCCATCGGTGAGGCGCGACTTTTAGGGAAAGACAGACTTTCAGCACCGAGAGACGGGGTTGCCCATATCTATTGAGATGACGTGCCTCTCGCTACCACTAGGGGTGAGTGGTTTCAGCACGCTGGACAGCGCTCGGAGAATGCGTTAGAAATTGACTGCTGTCTCCTCCCGGTGGAATGCGAATGTTTTCCTTTGTGAAACATAGTAAAGGCTTTGTCTAAATTAAATCTAAATGACAAACAACATTACATATACACAGAGGCAGTGGTATTAGTCATGTAGGCGAATTTCAACGTATGACAAGGAAAGCATAAGAATAATAAAACTGTTCGTCATAAAATCCCTCACGGTAAAATATCTAAATATGGGGGTGTTTCCTGATAAACAGAATAATGGAAATAAGAAGAGACGAAAATCGTTATAAGACCTGGATGAATTTGGGTCCGTACGAATCTCCTGATAGTAGATTTGGGCAGCATGAGATGATTGACAGTGAGAGGAAACTCTCCAAGTCAGACCAGTGAATGACTAAATGGCATAAAAGGTATGCATTATGCAGGTCTTCTAGATACAGGTCTAGTAATGTTTGGCAGTCAAAGAGAACGATATGACTTCTCATCATTCAGTATTTTCCTGTTAAGTAAAGTTATTGATTGAATATAAACTTGAATTTTGATTAAGACCAGGATACGATGACAGTTCACACATGTTTTCACTTATTAATATTGCATGTGGCGCTGTGTTACGTCCTCCTGTTGCGGACTGTTTACAAGTCACGTTGGGGCTATTTTTGAAGCCTCGTCATTAGCATGTTACCCAAGGACATAAGAGTAACGGAAGAGGGGGACATTTCTTTCCCACAAGGGTTTCCAATCAGTGCATGTCTTTAAGCAATTCTCGATAAATAATTTATGGTGCTCTCTGCGAATACAAGCTCAAACGGAGAAGAAAAAAAACTTCAGAAAGATTTTAATTTTAAACAATTAAAAACCTCTTGGCTCATGCATAAACGCCTGGAGGCCATCGAATGGAAAATAAGTTAGTATATATAACAACAACGTTCAAACGAAATAATTATGTCTGGTAACGGAAGTACTGTTTCTAAACTCACAGGCCTTGCCAAAGGTTCCGGTCCCCCCCCTGCACCAGACACTGGATATGTACATGCGGTGTATGAGGCACCTGGTGCCGGATCAGAAGTTCCGGGACACACAAGACATCGTGGAGAAGTTCGGAAAGGCCGGAGGCATCGGCGAGATGCTCCAGAGAAAATTGCAGGAGCGGAGTGATAGAACAGAAAACTGGGTACATTTCTGCACACAACCACACATTACACATCGAGGCGGGAATTATATGTTTACTAGGCTACTGCTTTTGGTTGGAATACATATTCTTGTTAATAATTCAGCAATAGCGTATATATGTTTTATTTGAACTGATGAATGGATTTGGAAGAAAGAAAAACAAACCCGTAGAGAGGGTGACGCAGGAGAGGATGTGTTGAATGAGGGAGTGTAAACAGTGTATCCAGACCTATCAGACGAGCCATTCACCATCGAGGGATTCAATCCAACCGGCGCACGAATCTAATGGATTTCAGATCCCCGATATCCATCATACTCCCCGCTGCACAACTGCCTCTCCGCCTCCTGTCCCCTCTCCTCCGTAGCTGACAAACGCAGGGACGCCCTGTATTGATGATCAGTCACTCCACTGCGCACCACACTGTCCATCGTCAAAGTAACTGATCGGAGCCCCGAAGATGGACTGGGGTTAACAAAGGGCACACCGTATAAGTGCCTGGCGGTGACGCACGACGAGTCCTAGACTTAGACAAACGAGTTTCTCGGTGGGTTCTTGAGAAAGGGTCTACACAGAACCGGCACAACTCAAAGAAGAGCTTTTGAAGGCTGTTTTTAAGAAAGAAAAGCCTTCCTCTTAGTGGAAATGTACTGCTAATTTAATAGCAAAGGAGCTCTCGCATGGTGCTTCAGAGAAATGGCCATTAGAGTGTTATTGTACTAGAATGTAAAACGATTCCCATTTAGGGACAAACTAAAAGACTCAAGGATGTTACATGTCATCCAAAGCAATTCAATTCATTTTTATTTATATAGCGCCAACACAATAAAATTGTCTCAAGGTGCTTTACAGAGCCCAGGGCCTGAACCCCCTTAAAGCAAGCATCATGGCTCTATCTCTGAGTGCAATGGTGAATGCACAACAGTTATACAATTGATTATATAAACGTTTTGGTCTCTGTTTTTGTGAAACCGAATATAACCACATGTCATGTAATGTCTATACCATGATGTTTGATGACATATACCGTACACATATAAAAACTCTTTGTCTGTCTTTCAGGTGTACGACTATTGGCTCCGTGAAATGTATTTAAACAACAGATTAGCGCTGCCAGTAAACTCCAGTCCTGTCATGGTCCTCTCTAAGCAGCCCTTTAAAGACAGGAAGGACTCTCATAGGTACGTACACCAGACTGCTGCCAGTGTGCTTCTGTCAGCTGTGTAGTTCAGGTGATCTCCATCAAATGCAGCCAGTCCATCAGAGCTGACTTAAGAGCCTAAGAGCCTAATGTAAGTGGAGGTGTCACAGTTGTAATGGTGCAGTCTTACAAGACAGCATCCTTATTTGCAGGAAGCCAGGCGATTTTATGCACACTGTTCATGTCAAATATCCCAAAATAAAACACACTACTATTTTTGAAGACACAAGATGTTTTCCTCAGCCAGTTAGTATAGATTTTGACTTTGTTTGTGTATGTGCTGAAGGAACACTGTAATTAATGAGCGGACTGCACAGGACTGTGTGCAAGGCACACAGGACAGTACTGTCTTAGACCACAGCCTGTACTGTGCCAGATCGAAGCTAGTCTGGTGGGATCCGATGTGATCGCAACACTTCTGTTGATGATATACAATCTGAAGGCAACTCAGATAAATGTTGGTACTGAAAAGCCACCCAAATTAAGGTTGGGTTGTCTCTTTAAACCTGCCCATAACTGGGAAAGAACACAGTACAGTTGATTGCTGTGAGAATCTGTACCACGGCTTTAAGCTCCATCTTCACGAAATGGAGATTGTTGTGGAATGTTTAAAACGTTGCTTCATGCTATGTGTTCCCACCCATATTTGGACCAAATTCTCCCTTGCTTCTCTCCAGATGTATATCATCATATATATCATATCGTATATCATGATATATATCTAACGTCTTGAGACTGGATCGAGGCTGGATCCCAAGTCTCAGCCGTTACCTTGACCAGAGGTCAGAGGTCAGAGAGTACAAATACATGGCATTGTTGGGGAAGCTGATTCACGCCGAGGACAGTGCTCTGGAACCAGGCTTTAAATCTCGGGCGCTTATTAAAAGGCCTGGGGTCTGTTAGAGTACACAGGAGTGCAGCCGGGCGACTGTAAGTCACCATTAGCTTTTGTCAGCCCATGGCTCACTAAGTGAATGTTTCCAGGGCACGGAGGGAGGGAGAGAGGGTTGGAGGGAGGGAGAAAGGGAGGGAGAGAGGAGGGAAGGAGGGAAGGAGGGCGAGGGACAGAGAGAGGAGGGAAGGATGGCGGGGCCCTGACACAGGCTTTTATTTGATGGGGCGACAGCGCTAAGCATCCCTGAGAGACTGCAAGGAAAGCTGCAGCCACTGGCTCTCTCACTTCATTCCCTCTCTCTCTCTCTTTCTCTCTCTCTCTCTCTCTTTCTCTTTTTTCTCTCTCTCTGTTGCACGCTCCCTCTCTCACTCTCTTGCTCTCTCACCCTCTTGCTTTTCTCTCTATTTTTGCTCTCTCTCTGTCACTCTGTCTCTTTTTCTTTTCATCTCTCTGCTCTCTCTATCTTATTTTGTCTTTCTTTGTACCATTTGCTCTCTCTCTTATTTGGCTTTCTCTCTCACTACCCCCCTCTCACTGCCTCTCCATCGTTCTCTTTCTCCTCTCTCTCCCCCTCTCTTTTTCTCTATCTCTCTCTCTCTCAACCTCTCTTTCTCTCTCACTATCCCCCTCTCACTGCCTCTATCATTCTCTTTCTCCTCTCTCTCCCTGTCTGTCTTGTTTTGCATCACTTACTCTCTCCCCCTCTCTTTCTCTCTCTCTCTCCCCCTCTCTTTCTCTCTCTCTCTCCCGCTCTCTTTCTCTCTCCCCCTCTCTTTCTCTCTCTCTCCCCCTCTCTTTCTCTCTCTCTCTCTCCCCCTCTCTTTCTCTCTGCTCCCTCACTCTGTTATTGATCTACCTTTGAACACAACAGGCCTAAGACAAATGACACAAACCATAAGACCTGACGTGTGTCTGTGCTCTCTTTCTCCTCCCATCCACTCCCTCCATCTTTCTCGCAGTCATACACACACACACACATACACAGCCATGCACACACACACACACACACACACACACACACACACACACACACACACACACACACACAAACATACACAGACAGCAGAAAGAGAGAGAGTGAGAGGGAGAAAGACTAACCACACACACACACACGCACACAAACACACTGACACACACATACACACACACGCACACACACACACACACACACACACACACACACACACACACACACACACACACACAAACATACACAGACAGCAGAAAGAGAGAGAGTGAGAGGGAGAAAGACTAACCACACACACACACACGCACACAAACACACTGACACACACATACACACACACGCACACACACACACACACACACACACACACACACACACATACACACACACACACACACAACACACACACGCGCACACACATACAGACAGACAGTGGAAGAGATAGAGAGTGAGGGAAACACGCCCAGCTCCTGTGCAGCCCGGTAATCCAACAATAATTGAATTACAAGACCAAGATTGGACAACATAGGAGAATGGAGTATGTGTGTGTATTTGTGTGAGAGTGTGTGTGTTTTATGCCTTTACAAGAAGAATGAGATGCACATAAGATATATTTAAACAAATGAAAAGAGATGTCTTTCATCAGTCATTACTTTTCAATAAAATGTTTTAGATGAAATACACAATATTGCACACTGTTATAAAGATGCTCTATGAAATCAATAGTTTTTTTCTGTAAAATACACTTACATCCTGTGTTAACTCTCTCCAAACATTCTATACAGTTACTACACAGTTAATAAATCATCTATAAGCTAAAATACCTGTCAGCTATGTCTATGTCTCTCAATTCCTTGATTATACTTGCTTGCGGACGCGCACACGTACAGGCGCAGACACCACGGATGCGTAGTTATTGTGCTTAGTTATTGCGCTTTGTTATTGTGCGTAGTTATTGTGCGTAGTTATTGCGCGTAGTTATTGCGCGTAGTTGTTGCGCGTAGTTATTGTGCGTAGTTATTGCGCGTAGTTATTGTGCGTAGTTATTGCGCGTAGTCATTGTGCGTAGTTATTGTGCGTAGTTATTGCCCGTAGTTATTGTGCGTAGTTATTGCCTGTAGTTGTTATGCTACTTTCTACTCCGCTTTGAGTCTGCAGTTGCGCAGTTGGTGCCCTTTGTATTGTAGTGGCACAATAAATTGGAGGGTACAAGGAGGCACAGAGCCATGCATACACCCTCTGATGATGGCATTTACGTCACTGGGACCCTAGCACACCTTTGCGTACTCACGGATGCGGAAGGTATAACATTGGCCTAAGCCTTCTTGTGTTCCTCACGTCAAAAAGAGCATCATCACACTAGTGTGTGTATGGAAAACTGGGCTGTTTAACCCTCCTGTTATCTTCAAATTTACTAACATCTTTTATCCTTGGGGTCAATTTGACCCCAGCAATTTAAACCTCCAGAAAATGATTATAAATAAAATTGTTACCCACGTTTATGTGTCAGGTACTTAATGTTTGTTTGTTGACTACCTAAATAGCCCTTTAAATAAAGCGGGGCCTTTTTTCTCTCTGTTTTGTTCTGTACAGATACGCCGCTCGTCTCATTGCAGGAGTCCTGGAGTATAAGGCAATGCTAGACGCGTAAGTGCCCATCCTGCATGGTCCCCCAGTGTTTGCATGGCCTCTGAGTATTGTGATGAAAAGGTACAGTGATCCAGTGATGTTCACCCAGCTCAATGTTATCAAAAGCTTTTAGCTTTGCGTAACCCAGACAGTAACGTGTACAGTCATATAACATCTTCAGTCATACAGGTGATCCTTTACATAACAAAACATTGCTGTTAACTAAATACTATAGCAGTACACATGGCTACAATAATTATGATCTGGTCATGTACCAGTATGTTCTTGTAGCTAACGCATCAAAGCATGATGGTGTGTGTGGTCAAGGAGTAGTTCAGACTGAAATGAAGATCCTGTCAGTATCATCTCATTCCCACGCCATGGGTTGCTTTGGATCTGTGGTTATGCGTTTGCGTCGATGGCATAATCTTCATTTCTGTAAATGTTAATGGCCCAAGTAAATATAAATGTACACAGCAGCATGACTGCGAAAGGGAAAGTAATATTGAATTAAAATGTAATTGTATGTAGATGATGTATGTATGTCCATATGATCATGGCTCTGCTTATAAATGTAAACATAAATGTTAACATAAAAACATAAAACGTAAATATAATATAATATAATATAAACCTATATGTTAAATGTATGTAGATGATGTATGTATGTCCATATGATCATATTAGAACTATAAGCAGAGCCATGATCATATGTACTGTACATACATACGTAAACATAAATGTTAGCATAAAAACATAAAACGTAAAACGTAAAACGTAAATATAATATAATATAAACCTACATGTTAACCCACCCGCCTGGTTGACTGTTGTCCCTCTGTTGTGCGATGTGTTCTCCTAGAGGGTCTCTGCCCGTGGAACTGGCCCGTGGGCAGCTGAGCCCGGGAGTGCAGTGGGACCCGCTGTGCATGGAGCAGTACTCCAGGATCTTCAGCTGCTACCGCCGGCCCGGCCCCAAACAGGACACGCTGCTGGACCACAAGACCAGCGCCAGAGCCCAGTCAGAGTACATCATAGTGGCCTGCAAGAACCAGGTCAGGCACATCAACTGAGTATGGTTAGCACAAGTGTTTCACATCAAGGATATGCACCTTAAAGACTAATAAAATATCTACTTTTGATATGCACTATGCATGGTTAACTCAAGAGAACATCATAGTGGCCTGCAAGAACCAGGTCAGGAGTAGTCACTGAGTATGGTTAGTATGGCAAGTGCTTCACATCAAGGATGGTAGAAAATGTCTAAAGTTAGTATAGTCTGATTTTTAAACTTTCTTTATGTGGGCGTCGGATGGAGCTTGTCAGTAAAAGCTCACAGAGTAGGTTTTCCAGCCCTGCGTTGCATCAAATTCCGGTTAATCCTCAACATCTGACAGCATGCCAGAACCCCTGTCACGTCACCTATTAGGACCTGAAAAACAACACAGACAGACACACACACACACACAGACACACACACACACACATACACACACACACACATACACACACACACACACACACACTTATACACACACATACACACCCATACCTGGAAATGATTTCTGAGGGCAATCACCACACAGCCCAACACAGCGCAACGAGTCCTGCCTGTGTGGCAAAGATACAGGGCTGGGGAGGCTAATGAAATTACACCTGATTGGATCTCCCACTTTGTCTGAGAGTCCGCTGCGAGCAAAAATAGCCCCGCACGCTTTGCTCCTCTCTGTGTGCCTCAGACCCCCCAAGCCCCATCTCAAACCCACTCGACGAGGCTCTCTCTGCGTCGTCTTTGGCTGGCAATAGAAAGGGCAATAAGTGATCCACAGTAATCATCAGCTTTTAATCAGGAAGACAAAACGGAACCAAAGACAAAAAAAGGGCAGTTCTCCCAGAAATCAGTGCTTCCCAAAGCCTTCTAAAAGACTCTTAGAGATGGGGTGGAGAGGAAGCCAGAAATCACTGATTGCTGTTGAGATGTCATGTCACGACATCAAGTGGTTGGACGATGAAAATAGATTTTGGAGACCTACCATTGTACTGTTGTCAAACTTTATTATTATTTCTTGCTTATTATGATATCTTATCTTATGATTTCGCTAGTATGATTTGTTTTTAAATCAGTTTGGCTCAAACAGGTGCACTCTATAATTTCTCTCAGCTCTCACCTCGTCTTGCATCTTTTTCACCTTTCAGTTCTTCGTCTTGGACGTAGCGATGAAGTCCCGTAAACTCAGCGAGACGGAGCTGCTGACCCAGCTGACGCGCATCTCCAAGATGGCGGAGAACGCGGAGGAGAGGCTCCCCGCCATGGGCCTCCTCACCTCGGACGGACGCACCGAATGGGCTCAGGCCAGAGACATACTCATGAAAGGTGTGGTCCCTGAGACATACTCATGAAAGGTGTGGTCCCTGGATAGGCAGGGGGAACTATGGGGCCGATACAGCCGTGATCTAGTGCGGACTTGGGGCATAGTCAGCTAACGGTTCTTTAATAGGAACAGCTTCAATAGCTAATAATTCTTTAACAGTTCTCAGGGACAGAAAAAGCTGAAGGTTCATTAGTGAACCATTTCCCCTCAGAAAGGGTCATATACCAAAAGCTCCTCAGGAAAGAACATGGGTTCTTTTCCGGACCAGACTCAGGGACATGGACCTGAGACGTATTCATGAAAGGGCTGATTCCTGGACAGACAGGGGACTGTGGGGCTGATACTGTCCTCATCTGGCGCAGAGTTAGCTACTCCGACAGCAGTTAGTGGTATATGTATAAGACAGGCATCTTTCTCTTAGATATCACTGTGGTTGCTTAGTGACACTTTGGGGAAACGCATTTCTAGTCCTGAGTCATCTACTCTCCGGGAGGTTAGAAATACACTGTGTCTATGTATGTGTGCATACATGTCTATTACACTCTCTAGTAAAGTGTAAAGTTCATATTTATTTATGACAGCAGACTTAAGTAGACCTTAGTACAGGGAAGATTTTTATCAGTAAATTTTTATCAGTACATGTAATCCTTAAGAATCTGCCTAATAGTGTTTTAATGTTCAGGGATAAAAAAGCTAAAGTTTTTGTAGCAAATCATTGCCTCTCAGAAAGTATAGCAAAAGCTCCTCCTGGGTTCTTAATTGATTTATCAAGGATTTTGCCCAAAAATGTTGAAGGAACCTCGTGGGTTCCGTTTCACGTGAGGATGTACTAACGCGGTCTCCCTCCACTTTCATCAGACGCCACCAACAGAGAAACGCTGGACGCGATCGAGCGGTGCGTGTGCGTGGTGTGTCTGGACGAGCCGTGCGGCGTGGAGGCGACGGACTCTAACCGAGCCAAGCTCATACTGCATGGCGGGGGTCATGACAAGAACGGGGCCAACCGCTGGTACGACAAGCCAATGCAGGTTAGACACCACAACAAGAGACGAGAGAAAGAGACAGAGAGATGAGAGAGAGAAAGAGAGAGAGAGAGAGAGAGAGAGAGAGATAGAGAGAGAGGGGCAGGGAGGAGAAGATAATTGGACTGTACTTGAAGGTGTTAGAGTGAAACCTCCTGAGAACCAACCAATAGACTTGTGTCCGCTGTAGTTGACATTTGTTTTTCATGCTTGCCCTCTTACTCATTTGAGCTATTCTGTTCATTTTCCTTGGTTCCCATATTTACTTCACTGATTAGCACAAAGTATTTCTTATAGTAGTATGATTCACCAATAAAGAAAGAGAGTGAGAGAAACCAAGAGAACTAAGAAGAGAGAGAGAGAGGTATTGGTGTTACAGTATGAACTTATAATTAATAATTAATTAATAATAGATACAAATTAGTTCAATATATATCCTACAGTGCGGATAATGTTGTTTAACCCATTTTGTCCTGCTTGTAGTTTATAGTGGGAGCAGACGGTGTGTGTGGGGTGGTGTGTGAACACTCTCCATTCGAGGGGATCGTTCTGGTGCAGTGCACAGAGTACCTCGTGAAATACATGTGAGAGAGACGACATGCATTTACACACACACACACACACACACACACACACACACACACACACACACACACACACACACACACACGCACACACACACCAATACGATACACACATGTACATATAACTGTAATTACACACACACACACACCTGTACAGCATGCACATGTATAGTATCAATTCACACCCACCCACGCACGCACACACACACACACACACACACACACACACACACACACACACACACACACACACACACACACACACACACACACACACACACACACACACTCATGAACACCCATTCACTCTTATTGGGCAGTTTCACTCTTGGGACCAAAGGAAAGCACCATGTTTTCTCAGTGAGGTCTTAAACAGAATGACTCCATAATCACGCAGTATTTTCACCCACCCGCGCACACACACACACACACACACACGACTCCATAATCCAGCAGTATTTTCACCCACCCCCGCAAACACACACACACACACACACACACACAAACAACCGACTCCATAATCACGCAGTATTTTCCTACAGAACGGAGAGCTCCAGTGAGCCAGGGGCGCCAGCCAGTGTCTCGGACCTGCCCCTCCCCCGCCGGCTCCAGTGGAAGTGCTCTCCGCAGATCCAGGGGCTGCTGGCCTCCTCAGCAGACAGCCTGCAGAGGTGAGGCGTCACAGGGTCACAGGGTGCAGCATAGACAGCATACGGTCTTTCCAGAAGAGAAGCAACCAGAAGGAACTACAGCATGGAACAGATTTCACCAGTTCTGGGATGACCTGAGCAATATTCTGTTCCATGCTAGAAAGCTAAAGCTTTGGCTTTAAAGCCCTTTCTGGGTCTGGTTAAGCCATGAATCTTTCAACATTTCTACTGCTCTATTCAATTCGATTCAATTCAATTTCATTTATATAGTGCCAAAACAATGGGATTGTCTCAAGGCGCTTTACAGAGCCCCTGTTCTACAATTCAAAAACGTACCGTACGGTATTGAATAGGCTTTCATCTCTAGACCTTTCCCCCATTCTTTGGCAGGCTGGTGAGAAACCTGGACATGGATGTGCACACGTTTAATTCTTATGGGAAGGAGTTTATCAAGAAGCAACGGATGAGTCCAGATGCCTTCATCCAAGTGGCCCTGCAGCTCGCCTTTTATAAGTGAGCACACAGTACTACACACACTCCTCTTTATTATTAGGCACACTTTACACTACACTTAATTCATACACTGCATAAAACAACACAACTTAACTCATATTTTACCATACTGCATACTAACCTTCCTCACCATGTGTCACATACTTTGTATGCATACTACAATCTGCATACTGAACCTATTGTCCCTCACCAAGTGACACATTACACCATAGTTCATATGCATACTAAAATCTGCATACTTAACCGATTCTCCCTCACCAAGTATAACATTTCCCACACAGCGTATACTTCATACGCTAGATACTAACTTCACTTCTTCACTCACCTCGACTCCTCCTTACCCATTTTACCATACTTCGTACACAGCAGGCTAAATCAACTCTTCCTCATATTACTCATATTTTACCAAACTACTCATACTTACTAACCCCTCTCTTCCTCCGCCCTTGCAGGTGTAATGCGCAGGAGGTGCTCCCTCACCAAGTGTCACATTTTACACCCTACTTCATATGCATACTAAAATCTGCATACCAAGTGTAACATTTCCCACATAGCGTATACTTCATATGCATACTAAAATCTGCCTACATTCTCCCTTACCATGTGTAAAATTTCCCACATAGCGTATACTTCATATGCTAGATACTGACCCCTCTCTTCCTCCGCCCTTGCAGGTGTAATGCGCGGGAGGTGCTCCCTCACCAAGTATATACTTCATATGCTAGATACTAAACCCTCTCTTCCTCCGCCCTTGCAGGTGTAATGCGCGGGAGGTGCCCACCTATGAGAGTGCCTCCATCCGTCGCTTCCAGCAGGGCAGAGTGGACAACATCCGCTCAGCCACACCCGAGGCCCTGGCCTTCGTCAGGTCCATGACGGACGAGCTGGGCCTACACACCGTGAGTCATTTCTCTCACTTAGGCTCAATTACACAGGGGCTGCTCCCTGTGTGTGTGTGTGTGTGTGTGTGTGTGTGTGTGTGTTTTATCTCAAAAAGACATGGGGGAAACAACAAGCACGTCTCCTCCTGACCAAAGAGCATACGGCTTTCACATATATTCATTTTTTTGGTTATAAAAAAATAAATAGATAGATATATAGGTAGATAAAAAATCGATAGATAGATGTCGTGTCATTGTTGCTATAAGTGTCTGTATTGATATTTCCACCAGTTACAGTCAAGACTATGTCAATTCAATTCAATTCAATTCAATTTGATTTAAAACAATAAAATTGTCTCCAGGCGCTTTACAGAGCCCAGGGCCTGAACCTTGTTAGAGCAAGCACAATGGCGACAGGGGCAAGGGAAAACTCCCTGTTAATCAGGAAGAAACCTTATGATGATATGTCATACATACGCTGCCTTATGAAATATATGTGTGCTCCAACCACGTTTGAGGTGGAGCCCAGGTTTGTCACCCCTGACAGCTCTCTGTCTCCTGCAGGACTCCGTGAGGATGAGTCGCCTGCGAGACGCCATCAAGGCTCAAACGGACTTCACTGTTCTGGTGTGTACCACTGCCTCTCACCTCTGCACTGCTTATTTGCTTCAAATGGCAGACAGTGAGGTGAACCTCAGCATTTGAGTGCTGAATCTGAGACCATTTACATTTATATTTAGTCATTTATCAGACGCTTTTGTCACAAGGGACGTACAAGGGAGAGAACAATCAAGCTACGAGCAATAGAGATGTAGTGTAACAATAAATACTATTTTACATAAGAATTAGAAAAATAAAGTGCAGGAATGTAACTGCTGTAAGTGCAAGTTAAGTACTAGTAGAAGTGCAATTTAGGAAGGGAGGTGCTCTCTGAAGAGTTGGGTCTTCAAGAGCTTCAAGAGACCAGAGGGGGAGACAAGGACCCCACCCAGGCAGGCATGCAAAAGAAAATAAACATGGCTGCTGTCTGAGAGGAATAAGTGTCCGGTGACCTAATTTTGCTGGGCCCTTTTTTAAAACTTGTTTTATCTCCTTTTCCCCTATGTTTGTTATGGCTTTGTCGTAGTGCAAAAGTGAATATGGTTATGACATTATGACGTATGACATAACGTAATTATTTAGTTTTCACGATAAATGCCTTATATAGAGCTTTTTTGAAAATGCAGTCTGATCTTGTCACTGATATAGCTTTAGCTCATGACTCATACACTTTCAAAAAAGATATTTGTGTTGAAATGACTTGTATGTAATTGTATGTAATTGACTGTGAGTAATGTTTGAAGGCAATTACAGGGAATGGCATAGACAATCATTTGCTCGGACTCCGAGAGATCGCTCAGGAACTCGGCATGGACAGGCCGGAGATCTTCAAGGATGAAACCTTCCTGTTGAGCAACCAGTTCATCCTCTCCACCAGTCAGGTACAACATCGTCAAGAGAGAAACATTTTGCTTCACTAGCCTCCAAGACTTGTAGAAGTGGCTGATTGACCATGTCTTTGTTGAACTCGTTGATTAGTGTTCTTAAGAATTGCCCCTTTCTAGGTAACATTAAGTGCTCTGAGTCTTTGTTTGTTTAACTGTAATCACCTCTCCTCTCTCACCTACTGTAGTATAAGCAGGTGCAATTGGGTAGATTAAGGTCGGAACATCGGAAAACTCATTTTGAATTCCCTTTCTCCTTGTCCTCCATCCTCCTTCTTCACACCGCTCTATCCACTTCTCTTCCCCTTTCCCCTCCTCTCATGCTTCTCTTCTTCTCATTCACTTCTCCATCTTATCATCATCCTCCTTTCTTTGCTTCCCCTTTACTTTTCTCGTTCTTCCACCTTTCTCATCCCTTCCTTACTCCGATCATCCCTCCTTCCTCTTCAAATCCACCCCTCCATCTTCTCATCCTCCCCCTCTCCTCTTGTCCCTCTTCCTTGCTCTCACCCCTTCCTTCCTCCTCTCATCACTCATTCATCTTTTCATCCTCTTCCTCTCATCTACTCCTCCTTCTTCCTCCTCTTCTCATCTACTGCTCCTTCTTCTAATCTCTCGTCCTCCTCTTATCATCTACTCCTCCTTCTTCTAATCCCTCTTCCTCCTCTTCTCATCTACTGCCCCTTCTTATAATCCCTCTTCCTCCTCTTCTGATCTACTGCTCCTTTTTATAATCCCTCTCCCTCCTCTTCTCATCTGCTCCTTCTTCTAATCCTTCCCTACTTCTTCCTCCTCCTCTCATCCCCCAGGTGCCCGCCACCCTGGACATGTTCTGTTGCTATGGCCCGGTGGTTGCCAACGGCTACGGAGCCTGCTACAACCCCCAGGCCGACAACATCCTCTTCTGCGTGTCCAGCTTCCGCGAGAGCACCGAGACCAGCTCGGCCGTCTTCACCCGGGCCCTGGACCACAGCCTGCTGGTGATGGCCGACCTGTGCAGCAAGAACGCCACCACTAGCGCCGCCAACGTCGCAACCGGGCCTGCCACTGCCTCGCCGGCTAGATCCGCCAAGCTCAGCAAGGCAGCCCCCAGGGGGACACCCACTAAAGGAAAGTAAGCCATAGCTACAGAGGCCTTAAAGTGAAACCGAGGGGGAGATATGTGGTGATGGTGGTTGTACCCCTACAAAACATGATATATGTGTGTACGTATTATTGAAACGTCTCCGAAATATTTATGATGATGTACTACTGTATGCCATGGAAAAGTATTTTATGGCATATACAGTATATACATCAAAACAGCAATGTTTTGCATATTTACAGTTACTCAACTGTACAGATAATAGTCAATATATATGCTTAGACAGTATATGTCCATAAGTATAATATTGTATAATGAATGGATTGTGGCCGCTGTTATGGAGCACAGTTGGGCAACACCATCTCACAAGATGTCTCCCTCTGTCTCACTTCCTGTTACACAGATGCTTATTTGAGAAAAGCACTGCATAAAGAAACTAAAAAGAATTGAATTTACTGCAAAATCATTACATTATAGAGAAAAATATACTATATATACAGTATAGTATAGTAAGTATAGTAAATATATGTAGCACTGTATGTACATAGAGTATGTAACTGTAATCGTCTTTAATCATGAGAGTTGTGTTTTTTTTAATTGGCATTGCTGCAAATGATTAGTTTGGCCCATCAAAACAACACCATGCTAGTCTCCTGATTTGGCTTCCTTCCTGCCAGTCTCTCTTACATATCCAGAGCACGAAAAAAAAGAAAACTCACATTTCATTTTAGGGTAAACAGGCGGAAGCTAATTTTGTTCACTGTGACCCGTGCTCCAGGTGTCCAGGTAGGAGGCTATTACATTTACAGAGTGACATCACACCTGTCACCTTAGTCACGCCCACTCACAGCGATTCAGGTGCAGGGTGATCTTCAGGTGGGCGTCTTTCTCTCTCTCTCTCTCTCTCTCTCTCTCGCTCTGTCTCTGTCTCCTCGTCTCTCTCTCTCTCTGTCTCTCTGTCTCTCTCTTTCTCTCTCTCTCCCCCTCTCCCTCTCTGTCTCTCTCTCTCTCTCTCTGTCTCCCACCCGTTCTCTTATTGGTCAGCTCATTTTCAGGTTCTCAGACCCTTGGCTCCCAGCGAGACAGACGCTCTGAAACGTGGCGATAGAGACATTAGAGGCCCTTCCTTTGGCAGACGTGCAATATCCACCCAGAGAGTGTGCAGAGAAGTCACAAACGTCTGTGGAGGGTTGTCTGAAGAAAGGGAACAGGAGAAGAGGGGGAAAATAAAAAACGACTTTAAATCAGACAGTTCACAATATATACGGGAAAAATCAACAGGACGATCAGGTCCCTGATGAGCAGTAGAGCATTATCCACTATATAAAATACATTTTTAGCTGCCAAAGATGAAAGTTGCTGAGAAGGGGGCGTGTGCACTTTATTGTACAGAAATAATGAGCCTTCCTGCTTTGTGTGGTGCTGTGCAATATTGATTAGTAACAAAAAAAAGGGAAATAAAATGACTTTAAATAATGGAGTATAGTCCTGTGTTTTCACAATCATGGTTGGGTGTCCGTGTCGTGGTTTTAAGCATCAGACATCATCTCTGCTGAATGTAAAATATGTACTAAGACAATATGTGAGTAGTGTTATATATGTATGATAGCAATAGTGATTATAAAGATATACAGAAACTATTTATGTACTTTGTGTAAGTGTGTGGAGGGTATTTCTTGCAGTAAATGAGTCATTGTTGTCTCGAATGGGGCATCAAGTGAATTAGCGTTCTATAGCAATGGTGCAATAATAATGATGCCACAGGTATTGAAATTTAATGAAAAAATAAATAAATATGAAGAAAAAGAGAGAAAAGTAAATATATGGGTTTGTTGTGAAATGTAAATGCTTTATGTTTCTGAGGAAGATGTAAAACCTCTAAAGAAGTGATGATTACTTTTACATAGACTCTATTGTATTTGTTTGTTTGTTTGTTTGGTTGATGTACTCTATCCCTTTAAGAAGAAGATAATCATAGTAAAGCCAGTATCACACACATACACACAAACACACACACACACACACACGCACACGCACACGCACACGCACACGCACACGCACACGCACACGCACACACACACACATCACATCATACAGATACACAGACACTGGGAAGTATATACTGTATGAACATGTTTATGTCTCCCTCATTAATGACAGTGACAGTGTGTGTTCTGTCTTAAATGTCAGGTCAGGTCAATGTGTTTTAAGCATTTCGGTGAAATGTTCGTCTATGTTCAGTTAACACTTTTATGCAAACCAGGTGTGTGCGAATGTAATATTTATTAATGTTATGTTCTAAAGCTATGACTGTCAGTATAAAAGATGGACTTCCGACGTCCTTTGGCACTTTATAATCCCCTATTGGTTAAACTTTACTATGTCCTTACAAATGTGAATTTATTCTTGCGGTATTGTTTGGATAGACCTAATGTAAGATAATGAATTGTGAAGCAATTATTTATTTTTGTATAGTAGAATTTGAGTTTTATTTATTTTGATCTAAAAATGACCATTGCCATCACATATATATATATATATATATATATATATTGTACTGTAAAAAAACACATGGTATGTATATTGTGCCACTGATTTGAAAAGATATATCTAAAAATAAAATGGAATTGAAAATGCAATGCTGAGATGATTTTTGCTTATTACTTAAAACAACATACAACAAACAGCAGGTTTATTTAACTTTAGGACATGTAACAATATTAAACAATAGAAGCAGTAAAGAGTTTCCACAAAACCACAAGGTACATAGCGTGGGAAACTGGAGAGTTTATCTGTCCTTCACATAGAAAATAGTTCAAAAACTTGCATTGAAAATTATTTGTAAAACAACATAATGTGCATTTATATGTAAAGAGTTAAAATCATTCATTATGAATCTCCGAATGCAAAGAGGGCTCGAAGGAGGGCCAAAAGTGATCATACCCAGTCCTGGCTAGATCCATACCAGATTCAGACTAGATCCATAGCAGATTCAGACTAGATCCATAGCAGATTCAGACTAGATCCATACCAGACTCAGACTAGATCCATAGCAGATTCAGACTAGATCCATAGCAGATTCAGACTAGATCCATACCAGACTCAGACTAGATCCTGACCAGATTCAGACTAGATCCATACCAGATTCAGACTAGATCCATAGCAGATTCAGACTAGATCCTGACCAGATTCAGACTAGATCCATAGCAGATTCAGACTAGATCCATACCAGATTCAGACTAGATCCATACCAGACAGACTAGATCCATGCCAGATTCAGACTAGATCCATAGCAGATTCAGACTAGATCCATGGCAGATTCAGACTAGATCCATAGCAGATTCAGACTAGATCCATAGCAGATTCAGACTAGATCCTGACCAGATTCAGACTAGATCCATACCAGATTCAGACTAGATCCTGACCAGATTCAGACTAGATCCATAGCAGATTCAGACTAGATCCTGACCAGATTCAGACTAGATCCATGCCAGATTCAGACTAGATCCATAGCAGATTCAGACTAGATCCATACCAGATTCAGACTAGATCCATAGCAGATTCAGACTAGATCCATACCAGATTCAGGCTAGATCCATAGCAGATTCAGACTAGATCCATACCAGATTCAGACTAGATCCATACCAGATTCAGACTAGATCCATAGCAGATCCTGACCAGATTCAGACTAGATCCATACCAGACTCAGACTAGATCCATAGCAGATTCAGACTAGATCCATGCCAGATTCAGACTAGATCCTGACCAGATTCAGACTAGATCCATAGCAGATTCAGACTAGATCCATAGCAGATTCAGACTAGATCCTGACCAGATTCAGACTAGATCCTGACCAGATTCAGACTAGATCCATACCAGATTCAGACTAGATCCATAGCAGATTCAGACTAGATCCATAGCAGATTCAGACTAGATCCATAGCAGATTCAGACTAGATCCATAGCAGATTCAGACTAGATCCATACCAGATTCAGACTAGATCCATACCAGACTCAGACTAGATCCATGCCAGATTCAGACTAGATCCATAGCAGATTCAGACTAGATCCATAGCAGATTCAGACTAGATCCATACCAGATTCAGACTAGATCCATGCCAGATTCAGACTAGATCCATGCCAGATTCAGACTAGATCCTGACCAGATTCAGACTAGATCCATGCCAGATTCAGACTAGATCCATGCCAGATTCAGACTAGATCCTGACCAGATTCAGACTAGATCCATGCCAGATTCAGACCAGACCCATACTAGATTCAGACCAGATCCATACCATATCCAGACTAGATGGACCAGTGATGGAGCAGTGATAACTAAAGCAACTGTATACTTATACATATAAAAACGAACATACATGAACACCATAATGCACATGGGGCATCATTCCAGCGCAGGCAACCTGAAGGAACCTGAAGTTTATTCACATTGGGCTGTCCAAATGGTATATTAGAGCCATTCAAAATGGGCAATTTTCTGCATAACAATGGTTCTACTACTATATACTATTATATACTATATACATTACATATTATATACCACTGCTACTGTGTATGTTTACTGAGGAGTCCCTTATACATCATGCTGTAAAATCTGGAACACTAAAAGCTTTAAAATAAATCAGGCGTGTACATAATAACCAGTGCAGTTGTTAACAATAAACCAAGGCTGGTTCTAGGTTAGCCCCTATTGAGGAGACAGTGTAAGGCAACGATTGTCAATCAATTAATTTTGTCAGGCTTCTCAACAGGTTTTTATTTGTATTAATTCGCTTTATAGCTGATAGGCTGAGATGGAAAACAGCTGGGCGGAAACACCCATACATCAAACTGATTTTTACAACCCTGCAAACATTCTGACTGATATTGTTATGCGAGTGGGATTGAAGAGATCCAGGGGTAGTGTAACCAGCTGTGTGGGGGAGTGTGGGAAATATGTTCCTGAAATGTACTCTTGTGAAAGTCCTTATAACCCACAGGTAATAGGGGGTGGCTGTAGAAACCTTGGCTATTCATATGCCTGGTTAGGCCACTTATTTGTTGCTATGCAATGATAAAGAACACTGTTTGGAACAATATTATTGTTTATTTAGTAGCCTCGACCCAGAAGCTATTGCTAGAGTAGACTATGCCAATTGCCATAACATTTGTCGGAGCCTATGAGTGGTGACTAATGTGAACCCTTGTTGTCGATAATTTAATTCAAACTAAACTAAAACTAAATTGTAAAACTGCATTTAATAAGAAATCATGCAAATTAATCGTGGAGATACAGTCACTAATATTCATAAGAATATTTCTGCTGTTCTAAAAAGACATAAAAGGTCACTTATTCAGTGAATTGCTCTGTCCAATAGCTGTCTGTTCTGTGTGCGCTCTCAATTAAAACAACAACAGTCCTGGCTCTGTGAATGGAAAACAAAGTGGCTCAGACCAAGCCATACCCTATTCCAGCCAATCAACACGTTGCACCCACCCTACCCGTTATGAGAGAAAATCCACACCAAAAAAACGCATTAAACTACCACCCAAACCTGACCTGCTTTATGGGGGGCTGAGATGAGACAGGTGGCTTGAAGCCCCTCCTAAAAAGGGTCTAGAAACGCCCATGTTGGTGATATGATAATGAAAGACACATGTACACAAACACAGAATACACACACCTGTATACTGCATGCAAAGCAATTTATTTAATTATTATTTGAAGCTTGTACTACCACCATCCCATTCTCTGTTTAGGGCAGTGGGTTTTGCTTTTGAGCTTGAAATTGAAGGATTTCTTGTCAGCTCCTCCAGTTTCACACACTCTGGACAGCACACACTGATGGAAGCGTACCCTTACATGGAACATCATTCCAGTGTTGTAAACCTAAGAAAAACAGGTTGCTTTTAATACAATAGTTAATTTTGAAGTCCCTCCTATATCTTTCCTCCTGGGCATCTACACTGTCACTCACAATCATGCACATTGCACCATAGGGGTCAGACCCATTGTTGTATCCATTACCACCTCACTCCTTTTGAACACGTTCTCCCAACGTGTATGTGATTTGTGTATGCGTGTCTGAGTTGTGTAAATTGTATAAACCACTGGATGTCCTAAAATTTCCCTCGGGATTAATAAAGTATCCATCTATCATCTCCATTGGGCTGCAGTTGGCAATGTGGTACAGTAATACAATGCAAAATGACATGAAAGAACAAAGTGGTGATAACATAATAACCTCATGACTTGGATTTCTATGTACGTATGCATATATATAATTAATTTCAAAGCAAGTCACTTTAAAATAGTGAACATAAATATTAGTTCATGTAAATTTCAGTCATCATAGAGACATAAAGAAACTTTAGACTCGTATGCATTAAATATTTGAGACTGTACCACCATAATATGCAACATTGGCAATGGGCTAAGAAGTTTTATAACAATGAGAAACAAAGTGAACAATAAATAAGCTCACAGTTTACCAAATGATCAGGGTATACTATTATTCCGTGAGGGAATGATATTATAAGGGATTAAAGATTTTCATTGCAGCAGAACAATTTCAGTGAATAGTGGTGACTGTACCTCTAAAATTCATTTCGATACAATGCTCTCCCCCACCTAAATTATCAGGCATGCCCTGATACCAGTAAGTGTAGTCAAACCTGGACCCATCACTCCAAAGCCACAATTTCTCCTGAGATAAGACACAAAATGTCAACTAAACAGATATCTGCTTCTGAACAGAGTATTGTTTTAAACTGAGCATATATGGTATGTGTCAACATATTGTTTTGTCATGTGTTGCTGTTGTAGTATTCAACATGCCATGTTAGGAAAGAAAGATGACTATGACCAATAACTTGCAGCCGTCATACTTGTACCTGAGCAGCATCACATCCTCCGATCCAAGTACGAGGAGTGCCATCAGTGTGTTTGCGGATCACTTCCTGGATGAAGCTGTACTCATCTGTGCTGTGCACCGAAGCAAGGTTCCCTCCCATGATCACACAGTAACGCTGCAAGAACAAGTTTCTGTTGAAGTTTTGTTGATGACATTATGGCACTGATAAACAACGGGTGGACACCCCTGAAGAATTGTCCTGAAGTATCTTGAGGCATCACAGAATTACATTTACATTTAGTTATTTAGCAGACGCTTTTATTCAAAGCGACTTACAAGGATGTATACACATTTTACATTTACACTGATGGCACACTGCACATCAGGAGCATTTAGGGGTTCAGTGTCTTGCTCAAGGACGCTTTGACAGGGAATTGAACTAGCAACCTTCTGATTACTAAACGACTTCTCTACCTCCTGTACCACTGTCACCCCATTATGAGAATTATGAGAGCATCTTCACAGGTGATATATGGGTATGTACACTAATTATCTATGAGGTTTTGTAGTTGTCATTTGTCTAGAGATGTACAACTCACATCAGTGCTTCTCATTGATAGCAATTCTGTGGTAGCTGAAAGGGTGAATACCAAGTTAATGACAAACCAGAATGTCTTGATAAAAAAAGGACACACCTCAGATTCGGCCCAAGTTCTTGCTTTGGAGACAAACTTGAAACAGCGGGTAACATAAGGAGTCCAGTACTGAGGGCAAGTCCCCGTACTGTTCCCCACATCACTCTCTGTGGCCAAATCTGGATACAGATGTCAAACACATTAAAATAACTTCATTAAAGAATTTCAGTTTTTTTATTTCTCCTGAAAATATACTCAACCAATGTGTAGGACTAAATGAAAAGACCACGTAAAGAAAATACAAAACAAAAAAATTATTGAAACAGAGACCTTTGTGGGAACCAAGAAGAAATACTCACCAAGAGAGTGCACCTCAACCTCCTGTTCTGAGCCCTCTGTACCTTCAAAACCAAATACATATCTCTTTAAATCTACAGGCCTGTGTATGATCAGTTGATTGTTTATTTATAATTAAAGAGAGTGCATAGGCCTACCTGTGGTTGCTCCACAGCAGATGAGGAGAGCAGAGAGGAGAGGGAAGCTGGCTCTGAAGATCATGCTGCTGGCCAAAGCAAGAGGTGACATACAATAGTATTTATATGGATTGCATCAAGAAAGAATATAATTACAGAAATACATACATTTAAATATGTGATACATTGCTCACCTGTAAAATCATCTGGATATTTGACAAAAGATAACAATTTCGTTTGATGATGTCGAAGTGACAAAGAAAAACAAAAGGTATACCATATATATCCAACAAAAGCCTATTCAAACGTTAAAATGGATTTACCTAATGTATGTCATCTATGTGCTATACTGTGCCTCTCATTTTGCAAAGCAAGTGTGGTGTGCCTGAAGCCATGGCATAAAAACATCTGGAAGTAATTAGACAGAGATTCACTTCAATATTGTTATCCAGGAGCTACGCTTACCTGGCGGTGTACTGTCCAAAAGGTTCTAGAGTTGTGGAACTCAAGGCGACAGTTCCGTTCTGAAGCTCTTGAAAGATGCTCTTAATTTTGTATACAGGCTAATGGTGAGTTAATATTTAACCTAAAAAGTTAAGAAAATGAAGGGGGGCACGGTGGCGCAAGCCGATAAGTCCCCCCATTTCATTCAAATCGAGAGTGGTGGTCCATGGAGCAGCTCTATCAAAAACCCAGCACACTAAATTTTTAAAGGACATATTTAGTCACTATGCTTTTCCAATCAAAAGCCTAATCTAAATTGTACCAACCAGAATATTCTCTCAAATCTATACATTTTTATCCACGCTCAGCCAATCAGAATATTCTCGCTCACTTGTTGCCAGACACACTTTTCAGGTGCTGGCTATTAATGAGCAGCTATTACCTTATCAGTAGTCTTACCCCTCCCAGTTATGATGGCAGGACTCTTTCATGAGAACTTCTACCTGCTCTTGGATGAATTCTGCATCCCCTTATGCATAAACCTTTTAATTAATATTTAGCTGCTTTGTAAGCCTGCACCTGTGGAAACTGTATGAACTTGTTTTGAAATTAGGCCTCTGTTTGGCCTGACCATCTCTATACAACAGGCCTCTCTGCCTGGTAATTAGGCCTCTCTGCACGTAGGCCTCGAAGACTGGCCTGACCGTGGTCTGTGCACACAGGCCATTCTGTTTGACCCAACAAGACACTCACTCCTGGGGGGTATTCCTCGTACGTGGGTTTAGCACTTACTCTTACACTCGGAGTTAACTCTTCCAGGTTTGTCACTAAACCACGTACAAGGAATACCCCCCTGCACACAGGATATTCTGTTTGACCTAACAAAACACCCACTTCTGCACACGAGCCTCATGACACTTGTTGTTGCAAAACTGTGAGAAGTTTTGGACTTTAGGGTGGCTGGCTTGAGACCAAATGGGGCTCAAGTTACACAACATAAGTAAATAAATCATTCCATGTGCCACAAAATAATAACTGTACATCATTAAACACAACATAAGGTCTCAGCTTACACAGGCAATACATAAGCGTATAAACTTAGGAGCGTTCACAATTAAAGCAACAAGGTTAAGGTAACAAAACAATTAACTTACATGGCTTCAATAACACACACAGGAGGAGCACATTCACCAGCAGTCAGCCCTCTCAGTGTCTCTGAGTCAAAGGAAGGGGCTGTGGGCACAGGTGTGGCTAATAAGGTTGGTGGCAGGGTGTGGCCTAATAGGCAAGTGATCAGGGATAATTGGAGCTGAGTGAAACAGAATGGGGAAATGAACAGGCTGGGAAAGGGTGTGGCAGTGAGTCTGTGAGGGAAGCAGGGAAACTGAAAATCTTCCAAACAAGGGTTGTCAGGCAATAACAAGATAACAAAACGTGGGATAGCTTGGCAAAACACACAAGACAATCTGGCAGGGAACACAGTTGAAAGTGGACAGGCTGATGACATAACAGGGGACTAGTGAAGGAGACTGAGCTTGCAGGTTGAAGAGATGGGCGGGGACTACAGGTGAGAGGGATGAATAGATTGATCAGGCCATGTGGGAGTGGCAGGATCTGAAATGACATGGATATGGTGATAAGACATGAAAGTAAAACCAGATGAAAACAAACTAGAATTCAAGGAAATGGGCTACATTAGCATGTAATGTGTAAAGAGTAGTTTAGTCACGTGCATCATGGAGCTTGTGGTCACCAACTGTAAAATGGTGTTTTGGTAGTAGGACACTGTCGAGACATTCAAAAAAAGACTTTGCCACGTCACACTGACTAGCAAGCAAATACATGCTGTGGGCGCCTGGCCTTACGAGGTAGAACAGTGGATGCACAAATTGGAATAGAGCAGACAGAAACAGGAGTTGCGGTGAAAACAAAGACGTTTTATTTAGAATGTGTGGGGGAGAAGGGAGGGGGCGCAAAAAGGCAACTCAAAACTTCACCGGATTGGCAGTTGGCGTCAGGGGGCTCCGTCTGGCTATTCCTGAGGCGAGAGAGACAGAAATTTTCCTCTTCGAACAACAATGGGGTGGCCGCGGGCCTCTTACTCTGAGACTGGCTTAACAGGCGTCTGGTTCCCACTCCTCTGTAGCTCAAGCCAGTCTGGCTTCAGTCCTTCTGGTTGAGGTTAAAAAGGCTCCTGGTTGTCTGATTAACTCAGCACACCTGTGAGGGACAACCAGAGACACTTGGGTGGGGAGGAGTTCTCTAGGAGACACTGACTATCCAACCCTACACCTGTTGGTTGCCTTTGTCTGGCTGTTCTTAGCCATGTGCGGCACTGCTCACCGGCCATCACAATGCAAACAGACAGATCTAGATTAGTTAGGATAGGTCAGGTCCCGTGGTAGAGAAACCCCTCACTGACAGGCAGAGCTTTAGTGATGTAACTACCTGTGGTTTGTTAGGTGAAAAGCACACCTGTCCTGGGATTCATGGCTTACAGTTGGGTGATTCAGTAAGTTCTGGTGGGTTTTAGCTTTCTCCGATGAGAAGAGCTGTGAAGGAGAAAGTGTCCCCTCAGTGGAGGGAACAACTAAGAACACAAAAGCCAGAGCTCACAACAAAACAGCCCTTCTGTTCTTTAAGACGCCCAAGGCGACCTGCTCCAGCTGGGTCTCTAAAACTCAGGTTGGGAGCAACAGCTGAAATGGGTCTGATCTATGTCAGATCAGCATCAGTAAATGGAATCTGTATGTGCGGTTCTTCTCCTGCAGACAACGCCATGTGACAAGCACAGGAAGTGAACCATATAGCAGCACTTTAGTTAGTCCACAGTCCTGACAGCAGTTTGTACTTTCATGTTTACTGACCAACAATTGTTATACTCTACTTCACCTTGTGGCCACATGAGCACCTCATCCAGGTGACTACCTCATAAAACTGATTGAGAGAATGCCAGGAGTGTGCAAAAGGGGGCAACTTTGAAGAATCTGAAATATATAACATACTCTGGTTTGTTTAACTCTTTTTTATTTAATACATAATTCCATATGTGTTCTGTGTTCTTTCATAGTGTTGATGTCTTTAGTACACATTTTACAATGTAGTGTCCGAACTTTTGACTGGTACTGTACATGAGTATGTATTCTTTACTATTTAAAAAAGAAAGCACACAAGTGCAAAGCCTCTGTATCCTACATGCTGTTTGACCTGCATTCCTCTGATTAGGGTCCGAGTCCAAACCCAGAACAGGGAATCTCAGTGTGACTTCCTCAGTTAAGCTCTATTTACAAAGTGTGTGATTTCAGTTGAGAAGAGACTGCTGTTTCATGGTTTGTTACTTTTTAGAAAGTGTTTTTATTCAGCAGGAAACATTATGAATACTTTGACAACAATTCATCATCTTCATCTTGACAGGAAGCCAACCATTTTTCGCATGTATGAAATGCATGCATATATATTAACATGCCATGATGTCATAATGTTATTGTTGTCCTTGTCTAAGAAGACAAGGAAGACTATGAAACGTCTAATGACAATGTGAAGGCTACTATTGTGAATAAATTATGTTTTTGTTTTAAGAAGTAATTTGCTTGATAGTTTTGAAAGACAGGTGGGTTGAAGACCCTCCTAAAAAGAGTCTAGAAACGCCCATGATGGTGATATGAAAATGAAAGACACATGTACACAAACACAGAATACACACACCTGTACACTGCATGCAAAACTATGTATTTACTTTTACAATTGATTTGATTATTACAATTGACAATATGATTATTTGAAGCTTGTACTACCACTATCCTCCCATTCTGTGTTTAGGTCAGTGGGCTTTTGCTTTTGAGCTTGAAATTGAAGGATCTCTTGTTCGCTCCTCCATAGTCTCACAGACGCATGGCACACACTGATGGATACCAAATATGACATGGTACATCATTCCAGCGCAGTGAACCTAAGAAAAACAGGTTGCTTTTAATACAATAGATAATTTTGAAGTCCCTCCTATCTCCATTGTGCTGCAGTTGCCACTCTGGTACACTAATGCGATGCAAACTTGACAGTGACAGGCCTTTACGGATCCCGGGTATACAGCGCGTGTCACGGCTGTCTCCAGCCAGTTAGCACTGTTGTGTATCCTGCCATCCTAACTAAAATCTGCATGCCCCATGTCAGCCAACCATGACTAAACATAACAAAACTAAATGCTAATAATATTCCCATACACCTACCCAGGCAGCCCTCTCCTTTTATATCACATTGCTAATGCCTATATTAATACTGATAAAATGGCCATATTACCTACTGTTAATCTCCTTATATATTTATCAAAATGTTTTTCGCTCCCTTATAGCATGGGCCAAATGCTGATGGATGTGGAAACATTGCTCCTCAGCATCAGTGCTCCTCATCTACGCATATTGACAGCCAAACTCTACCCACTCACCCTCTCTCTTTCTTCCTCCCCTAGTCTAGACTATCTTTGCTATGGGACACTGCTGTAGTCTCTCCACCCGATCTACCTGCAGAAACCCTCAGCCCATATGCACCCATCACCACCCTACTGCCGTACACCTACTCTGCCCCACACCCTATGCTAGCATTTATATGCAATATATAGTATTATTGCCATCACCGACTTTTTCTGTTTTTCGTTTTTCTGTTTCTACTTCCTACTCCTGTAACAGTATTAGCACACTGTTTACACACTAAGCTGTTTTTGTATGTATCATGTACCATACCATATAATGTGTAAGGGATAATGTATTGTCCGGAGGTCATTATCCAAAAATAAATCCCGACGGGGCGAACAACACCCCGACGCACAGCGGAGGGGTGTTATTTCGTCCTGAAGGGATTTATTTTTGGATAATGACCGACGGACAATACATTATCCCGCTTATTATACGGTTACTTGCCAAAAAATATAGAAGACATTCCTCCAAAATACCTCTTTTTAATGATTTAGTTGCCGTTTCATGATTTCCGCTAAGAAATAAATAGTTCTTCAAGCAAATAGAACTTTTAAGTTTCAGGTGTTGCGTAGCAACCCATTACTTGCTGACTTCAAATTACAATGAGTCTGTTACGTTAAATGACCGGACTACTTGCGGAATGATATGAAAGATGTGAATTAGAAGCAAAAAAAAACGTTGCCAATGACAGCGGTCAATATCTTTTCGCAGCGGTGAATATCAGGAAATATTCACCGGCGAACGTTGGGATGGCCCATTCAAATCAACGGAACTTTTTGAAACATTCTGAAGAGCCGTATAATAATTGTATATAATGTATATTATACAATGTTTGTATATATATATATCATATGATGTTTGTATATATATTATGTACATCGACCAAATGCATACAGTGTACATCTACCACTTGGTGTTTCCCTTCCCCTTCTGCCACACACTGCACCCCCCCATAATATGCAACATTGGCAATGGGCTAAGAAGTGTTATAGCAATGAGATACTAAGTGAACAATAAATAAGCTCACAGAGTTCAGGATCAGGGGTATACTATTATTCTGTGTGGGAATGATATTATAAAGAATTCAAGATTTTCATTGCAGCAGAAACATTTCAGTAAATAGTGGTGACTGTACCTCCATAATTAACATGGATACAGTGGTCTGCTCCACGATAATTATTAGGCTCACCACGATGCCAGCTAGTGTAGTAAAACCTGGACGCATCACTCCAAAGCCACAGACCCTCCTGACAAAAAGAGAGAAAATGTCAACCTAAAAAGATATCTGCTTCTGAACAGATTATTGTTTTAAACTGAGCGTATGTTGGTATGTGTCATCATATTGTGTTGTAATGTGTTGCCATTGTAATATTCAACATGCTCATGTTAGGAAAAAAGATAACTATGATCAATAACTTGCAGCCGTCATACTTGTACCTGAGTAGCATCATATCCTCCGATCCAAGTACGAGGATTGCCTCGAGCTTGTCTAAGGATCAGATCCTTGATGAAACGGTGCTCACCTGAGCTGTGCACCGAGGCCAGGTTCCCTCTTAACCCCACACAGTAACGCTGCAAGAACAAGTTTCTGCTGAAGTTTTGTTGATGACATTATGGGACTGATAAACAACGGGTGGACAAAATATCAGAAACACCCCTGAAGACATACAAGTCACATCAGTCTTCTGATTGATAATCCATTTGTGAAAAGAGTGAAAGAGTGAATACAAGTTCATGACAAACAAGAATGTCTTTCATGTGATAGAAATAGGACACACCTCAGATTCGGCCCAAGTTCTTGCTGTGGAGACAAACTTGAAACAGCGGGTACCATAACGAGTCCAGTACTGAGGGCAAGTCCTCCTACTGTTCCCTACACTGTTCTCTGTGAGCATATCTGGATACAGATGTCACAGCAACACAAACAGATACACAGTACAAAATAAGTTATTAAGAAATTTCAGTTCTTCAGTTTTTTTATTTCTCCTGAAAATATACTCAACTCAACCAATGTGTAGGACTAAATGAAAAGACCACGCAAAAATTAAAAATTGAAACAGAGACCTTTGTGGGACCAAAGAAAAAATACTTACCAAAAGAGTGCACCTCAACCTCCTGTTCTGAGCCCTCAGTACCTTCAAAACCAAATATATATTATATCTTTAAATCTACAGGCCTGTGTGTATGATCAGTTGATTGTTTATTTGTAATTGACAAGAGTGCATAGGCCTACCTGTGTCTTCTGCTCCACAGCAGATGAGGAGAGCAGAGAGGAGAAGAAAGCTGGCTTTGTTGATCATGCTGCTGGCCAAAGCAAGAGGTGACATACAAGAATATTCATATGGATTGCATCAAGAAAGAATATAATTACAGATATACATACATTTAAATATGTGATACATTGCTCACCTGTAAAATCATCTAGGTCAAAAGATAATGACAATTACGTTAGACGACGTCAAAGTAGAAAATAAAAACAAAAGGTATACCATATATATGCAACAAAAGCCTATTCAAACGTGATAATGGATTTACCTAATGTATGTAATCTATGTGTATACTGTGCCTCTCATTTTGCAGAGAAGTGTGGGTGTGCCTGAAGCCATGGCAGAAAACATCTGGAAGTAAATATACAGAGAGATTCACTCAGAGACAATATTGTTACCCAGGAGCTACGCTTACCTGGCGGTGTACTTTATGTCCAAAAGGTTCTAGAGTTGTGGAACACTAGGCGACAGTCCCGTTCTGAAGCACTTGAAAAATGTTCTTCCTTTTTATACAGGATGAGCTAATATTTAAGCTAATAAACTAAGAAAAATGAACAGTTCATAGTCCATATACTTTACAGCCGACCGCCAGTGTCACGAATACAATATAGTTTGCCTCTAAAGTTCATAAGAGCAAACTGAAATATATTTCACACATATGTGGCATTTGTAGTGCAGAGGGTTGTAACTAAACTGGACTAAAATCTAAATAATATATTAAATAATATTCCCTTACACCTAGCCAGGCAGCCCCTCTCCCTCTCTCTCTCTCTCTCTCTCTCTCTCTCCCTCTCCTCTCATATCACATTGCTAATGCTTATAATAATACTGATAAAATGGCCATATTGCCTACTGTAAATCTACTACCCAAAGGTATCTCCTTATCTGTTTCTGAAATAAATGTCTACTAACAAAAATGTTCTCTCTCCCTTGTAGCTTGTTCCAATTGCTGATGGAAGTGGAAACATTGCTCCTCATCCCCACTACTCCTCAACTACGCATATGGACAGCCAAACTCTACCCACTCACTCTGTTCTTTTTCTTTCTCTCCTAATCCAGACTATCTTCGCTATGGGACGCTGCTGTAATCTCTCCACCCGGTCTACCCGTAGAAACCCTCTGCCAATTGCACCCACTGCCACCGCCACCGCACTGCCGTACACTTACTCTACCTCATACCCTATGCTAGCATTTATATACAATATATATTATTGCCACCATCGACATGTTTCTCTGTTCCTACTCCCCTGACCCTTGTAACAGTAACCCTATCAGCACAGTGTATACCCACTAAACTGGTCTTGTTTGTATCATGTATTTATCACCGGATGTCTGTATATATATTATGTACACCTACCAAATGCAGGATATGTACAACACCTGTTGTTTCCCATCCCCTTCTGCCACACAACCCTCCCCCATCCCCCCTTCCTATCTCCACCCGGCCGACCTCAAGCAGATGGGTCCCCCCTTATGTGCCGTGGTTCTGCTTAAGGTTCCTTCCTGACTAACAGGGAGTTTTTTCTTGCCCGTGTTGCCAATGTGCTTGCACTAAGGGGGTTCAGGCTCTGGGCTCTGTAAAGCGCCTAGAGACAATTGTATTGTTATGGCGCTATATAAATAAAAATTGAATTGAATTGAATTAACAGTACTTTAACAAAGACGTTTTAACAAAAAAGCATTTCAAAGTGTTCCACGTAGAAAGACATCATACACAATATTTTATAGTAGTATATGTTTTATAGTATGTAAGAAGTATGGAAAAAGAAAATTGGCCCGTTTTAGAGTACATGATACATGTAAAGAGACTGTGTGACTGTACCCAGCCTCCTATTTGGGTCATTTCACAGCAACTCATCAGCATCCACCCTCTGGACTCTCATAGATATCTTCCATTTTAAAGGGCAGTGCCTTCAAAAGGCACACAAGTGTTCAAGGTCTGATCATTGTGTCTTAGAAAGTGAACTGTGTGTGTAATGTTTTATGAAATTGAAAGCTGAATCAAAGGCTAACGATTGGCTTATGGTGTCACAGTTTGCATCGGCTCCTTCACGGCAAGGTTTAAGTGAACCTTGTGAGCTGCGCTGTGCGCTGTGCTGTTCGCCCCGTCGGGATTTATTTTTGGATAATGACCTCCGGACAATACATTATCCCTTACTTAAACCGTGCTCAGGATTCAGTTCTAGTGGAATTATCCTGCCATCAAGCCATGGTCTGTGCATAATGGTTCTAGACTTGTTCTTTACTCAGTTCTAGGATTCTGTATTTTTGGGATTAACTAGGATCTTGGACACTTTAAGATTTTGTACTTTTTGGATTTTTCTGTTTTTGTGTTACTGGTTCATACATTGTTATTTTCTGATTCGTGAGTGCAGGCTTCATGACCCGTCCTGACCAACTCTGTTTGTGATCTCAGACTTTTGCCCCGTCATTGTATTGTGAATCACGTGTATCAGAAAGGTGAGAAGGACCACGTCCTGGTAATAAGGTTATTCCTATCATGATAACATTCAGGAAGTGACACAAACATTTCAATTGCTTATCTATCATTATCGTTTATGTCTCCTTCTGCAGAGTCCTGTTATCAAACAAACTATGATGAGGTACGCCAGAAAACGTTTGGGGCTCTTCCTTATGACATCAAAGTTCGCCCTTGTAGCTTATTCATTACTCATTGTTCATTACTTTACAGCCTTGTTGTCAAAAAGATCAAGTTCATAACCTGAAACTAAGACTTGTTTAACTTACTAGTGAGTGCTATGTTCATGATTCTTAACATCTCCCAGGGCACTCATACCAGACAAAATACAACCAATACATCCCTAAACCGCTTTGAACACACAGACTGGAGTGTGATTGCCACTCAGGCCACACTGGACTCCCACACGGATATTGACACCTATGCCTCCTCTGTTCTGGACTTTATCAACACCAACATCAACAGTGTCACCACCCTCAAACGAATCACTACATTCCCTAATCAGAAGCCATAGATAAACAGAGCGGTCCGCCTACTGCTGAAGGCACACGACACTGATTTTAGATCAGGTGATGCTCAGGCCTACAGTTCATCCAGGGCTGACCTGAAGAGGGGCATCAAGAAGGCCAAGCACTGCCACAAACTAAGGATTGAATGGCACTTCAAAACAACTCCAACCCCGATGCATGTGGCAAGGCATCCAGGCCATAACGGACTACAAACCCACCAAAACCAACCCCCAAACAAGCAACGCCTCCTTCCCTTATGAGCTTAACAGCTTTTATGCCCATTTGACAGGGACAACTAGGAGGCGGCCATCAAGGCTGTGCTCCTTAAACACTACTTCTGCACTGAGGATTAATGCACGTAAGGCTGCTGGCCCTGATGGCATCCACGGACGCGTGCTCAGGGCCTGTGCTGGGCAGCTGACTGAGGTCCTGACTGACATCTTCAACCTGTCACTGGCCCCAAGCAGCTGTCCCCACGTGCTTTCAAACCACCTCCATCGTGCCGGTGCCAAAACACTCCACTGCAGCAAGCCTTAATGACTTCCGCCCTGTTGCACTCACCCCCACCATCATGAAGTGCTTCGAGAGGCTGGTCCTGGCTCACCTCAAAACCTGTTTACCACCCACACTGGACCCTCTCCAATTCCGAAAAAATTAAGAAAAACATTGAATGAGGTGTGTCCGAACTTTTGACTGGTACTGTACATGAGTATGTATTCTTTACTATTTTAAAAAGAAAACACACAAGTGTAAAGCCTCTGTATCCTACATGCTGTATGATCTGCATTCCTCTGATTAGGGTCCGAGTCCAAACCCAGAACAGGGAATCTCAGTGTGACTTCCTCAGTTAACCTCTATTTACAAAGTGTGTGATTTCAGTTGAGAAGAGATGGCTGTTTCATGGTTTGTTACTTCTTAGAAGGTGTTTTTATTCAGCAGGAAACATTATGAATACTTTGACAACAATTCATCTTTTTCATCTTCTCCAACCATTTTCCCCATGTATGAAATGCATGCATACGTATATGTTAACATGCCATGATGTCCTAATGTTATTGTTGTCCTTGTCTAAGAAGACAAGGAAGACTATAAAACGTCTAATAACAATGTGAAGGCTACTATTGTGAATAAATTATGTTTTGTTTTAGGAGGTAATTTGCTTGATAGTTTTGTGGGGGGCTGAGATGAAAGACAGGTGGGTTGAAGCCCCTCCTAAAAAGAGTCTAGAAACGGTCATGATGGTGATATGAAAATAAAAGACACATGTACACAAACACAGAAAACACATCTGTATACTGTAAGCAAAACTATTTATTTACTTTTATAATTGATTTACTATGATTATTTGATGCTTGTACTACCACCATCCCAGTCTGTGTTTAGGGCAGTGGGTTTTTGCTTTTGAGCTTGAAATTGAAGGATTTTCTGTTAGCTCCTCCATAGTCTCACAGACGCATGGCACACACTGATGGAAACAGAAGCTTACATGGGGCATCATTCCAGAGCTTTGAACCTAAGAAAAACAGGTTACTTTTAATACAATAGTTAATTTTGAAGTCCCTCCTATCTACCACTGTGGTACTGTAATGCAATGCACAATGACAATATACTACACTATGATCTCACAAAAAGTGATGACATAATTACCACATGATTTGGATTTCTATGTATATATATTTCAAAGCAAGTCACTTTAAAACGATTAACATAAATATGATTGTAATAAATAGTTCATGTAAATTAAATTTCCGTCATCATAGAGACATTAGTTGATTGAACTACCAAGGCTAAACAAACTTCAGACACATATGCATTACGTGTTGGAGACTGTACCACCATAATATGCAACATCGGCAATGGGCTAAAAAAAAGTGCATAGCAATGAGATACAAAATCAACAATAAGCACATATAGTTAGCAGATGGTATTAGGGGTATACTGTTATTTCATAAGGGAATGATATTACAAGGGATTCAAGATTTTTATTACAGCAAAAACATTTCAGTAAATAGTGGTGACTGTACCTCCAAAATTCATATCCATACAGTGCTCCACTCCACCATAATTATCAGGCATGCCCTGATACCAGTAAGTGTAGTGAAACCTGGACCCGTCACTCCAAAGCCAAAGTCGCTCCTGACAGAAAGACACAACATGTCAACCTAGATATCTGCTTTTGAACCGAATATTGTTTTAAATTGAGCATATGTTGGTATGTGTCATCATATTGTGTTGTCATGTGTTGCTGTTGTAGTATTCAACATGCTCATGTTAGGAAAGAAAGATGACTATGATGAATAAATTGCTGTCATACTTGTACCTGAACAGCATCATATCCTCCGATCCAAGTACGAGGAGTGCCGCCAGTCTGTTCGCGGATCAGTTCCTGGATGAAACTGTACTCGTTTGTGCTGTGCACTGAGGCCAGGTTCCCTCCCATCAGCACACAGTGACGCTGCAAGAACAAGTTTCTGTTGATGTTTTGTTGATGACATGATAAACATCAGATGGACAAAATATCAGAAACACCCCTGAAGATATACAAGTCACATCAGTCTTCGGATTGATAATCAATTCTTGTGGTAGTAAAAGAGTGAATACAAGTTAATTACAAACAAGAATGTGATAGAAATAGGACACACCTCAGATTCGGCCCAAGTTCTTGCTGTGGAGACAAAGTGGAAACAGCGGGTGCCATAAGGAGTCCAGTACAGAGGGCAAGTCCCCCTACTGTTCCCCACACTGTTCTCTGTGAGCATATCTGGATACAGATGTCACAGCAACACAAACAGATACACAGTAAAAAAAACAAGTTATTAAGAAATTTCAGTTTTTTTTATTTCTTCTGAAAATATACTCAACTCAACCAATGTGTAGGACTAAATGAAAAGACCACGCAAAGAAAATACAAAACAAAAAATAATTGAAACAGAGGCCTTTGTGGGACCAAAGAAGAAATACTCACCAAGAGAGTGCACCTCAATCTCCTGTCCTGAGCCCTCTGTACCTTCAAAACCAAATATATATCTCTTTAAATCTACAGGCCTATGTGTATGATCAGTTGATTTTTTTTTTGTAATTAACAAGAGTGCATAGGCCTACCTCTGTCATCTGCTCCACAGCAGATGAGGAGAGCAGAGAGGAGAAAAAAGCTGGCTTTGTTGATCATGTTGCTGGCCAAAACAAGAGGTGACATACAATAATATTCATATGGATTGCATCAAGAAAGAGTACAATTGCAGAAATACATACATTTAAATATGTGATACATTGGTCACATGTAAAATCATCCGGGTCAAAAAATAATGACAATTACGTTTGACGATGTCAAAGTGACATATAAAAACAAAAGGTATACCATATATATGCAACAAAAGCCTGTTCAAACGTGATAATGGATTTACCTAATGTATGTAATCTATGTGCTATACTGTGCCTCTCATTTTGCAGAGCAAGTGTGGTGTGCCTGAAGCCATGGCAGAAAAACATCTGGAAGTAAATATACAGAGAGATTCACTCAGAGACAATATTGTTACCCAGGAGCTACGCTTACCTGGCGGTGTACTTTATGTCCAAAAGGTTCTAGAGTTGTGGAACACTAGGCGACAGTTCTGTTCTGAAGCTCTTGAAAGATGTTCTTCCTTTTTATACAGTCTAACGATGAGCTAATATTTGAGCTAATAAACTAAGAAAAATGAAAACAGTTCATAGTCCATATACTTTACAGCCACCCGCCAGTGTCACAAATACAAAATAGTTTGTCTCTAAAGTTCATTGTCAGGAATCTGCTCAGTCCGTTTTGTGTTTGTCTATTTCGTCACGTGCTTCTTGTGTGTGTTTTATGCCATGTGTTTCCCTGTGTTTGTTTATTATTTACATGTGCTTCTTTGTTGTCGTTCTGAACTCCGCCCCCACCTGCCTTCCACCAGGTCCTGTTTTTTTCCATCAGCTACCACACCTGCCTCGTTAATCACCCGGTTTGTTTCCCTGATTGGTTCCTCCTGTGTCTGGTTGTCTAGTTCCCCCTGTGTTATTTAAGTTCAGTCTGTCCTGTGTCCCCTGTCGGTTCGTAACTTGAATGTTAGTCTTCAGTCCTGTTAAGTTAGTATGGTGAGAGATTCTGTCTTTCTGGTGCTTTTGGAATCCTGAGTTTTTGCCCGGAACTTCTGTGTTTTTGAGAATAAATCCTAAGTTTGTCTACATCTGGTCTGCGATTAGGTCCTTTTCCAGCTGAGGCCTAACATCATAAGAACAAACTGAAATATATTTCACTCATATGTGGCATTATTAGTGCAGAGGGTTGTAACAGTACTTTAACAAAGACGTTGTACCAAAAAAGCATTTCAAAGTGTTCCACATAGAAAGACATCATACACAATATTTTATTCATGGGCTTTTTTTTAGCCTTTATTTGGATAGGACAGTGAAGTATTTAGACAGGAAGTGAGGGGAGAGGATCGGGAAACGACATCAGGCCGGAATCGAACCTGCGTCCCCGCAGGTATTGTAGCCCGTACATGGGGGGCTTATTGGCTCGCACCACAAAGCCCCCATCTTACACAATATTTTATAGTAGTATCTGTTTTATAGTATGTAAGAAGTATAGAAAAAGAAAATCGACCCGTTTTAGAGTACATGATACATATAAAGAGAATGTGTGACTGTACCCAGCCTCCTATTTGGGTCATTTCACAGCAACACATCAGCATCCACCCTCTGGACTCTCATACATATCTTCCATTTTGAAGGGCAGTGGCTTCAAAAGGCACACAAGTGTTCAAGGTCTGATCATTGTGTCTTAGAAAGTGAACTGTGTGTGTAATGTTGTAGGAAATTGAAAACTGAATCGAAGGCTAACGATTGGCTTATGGTGTCACAGTTTGGGTTGGCTCCTTCACGGCAAGGGCAAGTTCAGTTGAAAGACTTGAGTTGTAGTTGATGCATACCCTGGTAATTGGGCGACTTGACATTTCAGAACGACACCTATAAAAAGTATTACAATCGTGTTCGTTGTTCACTCCCCCTTACTCAATCAAGCTACCATTGCATATTTTTATCAGCCCAAATATTAAGCAGAGACCAGATTTTCACGTGCTAACCAGCTCCAACAATTCTCCATTTGTTTTATTATCTGTTAAGGTTATTTTGTAGCATGTAGGTTATTTGATATTGACAAGTTCACTTCTTTTGGCGCCGAATTTCTCTTGCCTGACTCCGCTAGCCTTTCACCTGAAGGGACCGGTATAATTAATCAGAATATGCCATAGTCAATAATTCAATGATCTCATACCTAGTTATAATTGTTACTTTTATTTGGATTTAACTAGCATGTAAACAGTTCCTGGGTGAATATGTCGTGCCCTGTATATGTATATGTACAGTATATGTGTATGGTTTTATATGTGTATATTTATGTTTCTGCAAGTGCCGTCACTTAGAGACAATGATTCATCAGGGGGCTCTGTGTTGATGCAGATGAAGGCCGGCAAGGTGCCCCTCCGGATATGTAACCCACACCCCTATCCCGTGGAACTACCCTCCCGCAAGTCATTGGCCCAAGTCACACAGGTAAGCCCAGCCGATGTCCAAGACCAGAAGCAATTGGTATTGCGTCCCAAAGGTGGCTCAGAAATCGAGGTTGACGTACGCCCTGTGTGCACAGACCAGCAACCACCCTGCCGTTTCTCTACAGGGGGATGGGTTGACCGTAGGCTAGCAAGAAAGACTGACCGACCTGCTCCGAAGATGGTCCTGTGTCTTTGCCGCCCACGAGGAAGACTACGGACAGACCAAAGTGGTGATGCATCAGATCCCAACAGCTGATGCACCCCCAATACGGGAACGCTACAGGCCTGTCCCCCCCAGTTTGTACACCGAGCTGCGTACCCTGCTCCAGGGGATGTTGGCTAGCGGAATAGTCACAGAGAGTTCCAGTCCCTGGGCCGCAGTAGGAAACTCAACGCTGTGACTCATAAAGATGCATTCCCCCTCCCTCGGATCGAGGAATCACTGACAAGCCTGAAGAAAGCCGCGTGGTACTCGACCCTTGACCTGGCCAGTGGCTACTGGCAGGTCGAAGTCGACCCGCAGGACAAGGAGAAGACTGCCTTCGCAACACCTATGGGTCTCTACCAGTGGGAGAGGATGCCATTCGGTCTATATAATGCACCCGCTACCTTCCAGCGCCTCATGCAAAGGTGTCTGGGAGAGCGGGTCCACGACTTTCTGTTAATCTACCTTTGACGATGTCATCCTCTATTCCCTGGACTTTGATAGTCATTTGGCCCACCTAGAGCAAGTCTTCGAGCGGCTTCACCATCATGGCCTTAAACTGCAACCCCAGAAGTGCCGTCTCTTCCGGCGGGAGGTGACCTCCCTTGGCCACATTGTGAGTAAGGAGGGAGTGGCTGTGGATCCGGAGAAGACCGCGGCCGTGCGGGAGTGGCCTGTCCCCACCACAGTCAGAGATGTCCGCTCCTTCTTGGGATTCGCGGGATATTACAGACGTTTTGTTAAGGGATTCTCCAAGATCGCGTCGCCACTGAATAACTTGCTTCAGGGTACGGGAGGGAAGAAGACAGCAGCCGTCACTTGGACACCGGCCTGTCAAGCGGCATTTGAGAAACTCAAGGGGGTTCTCCTCCAGGCCCCTGTCCTGGCATATGCAGATTTCACGGCCCCCTTCCGTCTCTATACAGATGCAAGTTTCCAAGGCCTAGGGGCTGTGCTCTCTCAGGTGCAGGAGGGGAAGGAAAGGGTGATCGCCTATGCAAGTCGCAGCGCAGCGGAGCGAAACGATAGAAACTATAGTTCCTTTAAGCTGGAGTTGCTTGCCCTAAAGTGGGCGATCACAGATAAATTTAAGGATTACCTGTGGGGGGGCAATGTTTAAAGTCTTCACAGATAACCGCCCCTTGACTCACCTCCAGACAGCGAATTTGGGTGCAACCGAGCAACGTTGGGCGGCCCAGTTGGCCAATTTCAATTTTGGGTGCGTTTGAATCCGAGCTAGTTAGAGAGCTTTGCCCAGTGTACGGCTGCACCAAGAGCCGGACGACCCCATACCACCCTCAAGGCAATGGGGCTTGTGAGCGGTTTAACCAGACCCTCTTGGGCTTGTTAAACACGTTTGACCAGGAGGGCCAAGCACACTGGGTCGATCGCCTGCCATACCTGCTGCAGGCCTATAACAACACACCGCACAGCTCTACAGGCCTCGCACCCTTCTATGTCCTCTATGGAAGGCATGCTCGGCTACCAGTAGACATGGCCCAGGGTATCTCCCTACCGCAACTACAGGGTAGTATGGACAGTTGGGTGGTACAGCACCGGAAGCAGTTGGTGGCAGCTTATCAGCAAGTGCAAGGTCATGCCCAACGGCGGCCAGACTGGGATCAGCGTCGCTACAACCGCAGGGCCAAGGCCCTCCCCCTACTACCTGGAGAACGGGTGCTCTGCAAGAACTTTAGGTGGAGGGCCAGAGGGAAGTTGGGCCCTTTCTGGGTTCCAACGCCTTTTGTGGTGGTATCCCAGCTTAACCCAGAACAACCTGTTTATGAGATTCGGCCAGAAGGCAAAGACGGACCCACACGCACCATCCACCGCAACAACCTGCGCCCCTGTCCTGGGGGCTGGACCATGGACAGGGAGGAGGACCGACCCAGAGCGGCTCTGCAGAATGAGGTAGGGTTTTGGCCTATTAATCTCCAATATAGCACAGGGCGCCCAGGTCCTACCCAAAACCAAGACCAGACCGGGGTGGAAGTACAGGTAGCGGATCCAGTGAAACAAGGGGGTGATCTAGCAGAGGCAGAAGAGGCTGAGGGTCTTGTGCCTGTGCTCAGGCGCTCTGAAAGACCCAGCCGCGGGGTGCCTCCTGCAAGGTTTGGGCATTAGCATGACGGATGGTCGGGACGACCATTATTAAAGGGGGGAGGAGATTATGGAAGCGGCCAGGGATAACAGTGGAGTGACCCACGTCGGAGAGCGATCAACACAACGCAAGCTAAGTGTTTGATTAAGGAACGTCTGCACTGTTATTCCCCGCATTTGTTGCTTTTATAGCCGCTCGTGTAGTGGCGGATCGTGCCCTGATTTCCGTGTTGTTTTTAGTGATGTGCAGCGCCGACTGGGAGACCGGCATCTGTCAAGGGCTACAACCAGGAAGTGGAGCGTGAGGACGAGCGACGGATGATTTAACTTGCTACGCTCTCAACTCATCTTGGAAAGGGAAGTAATAGTTCCAGTCTGCTAAATCCCTGCCGTGTCACTGTGTATCTGATCAGCTTGGTATAGCCTAGCCGCGCACTGAGTTGCTGTGTTGTGGTTCCTCATTCATTGTAGCTTGGAGGCGGATCCTCAAGCCACTGTGCTGCTGTGACGACCAGGGTGCATTCGCAGTGCTCCAGACTGCGCGATTCCATCTCGCACAAACGTGACGTCACCGGTCTGGATCCCATGGACTGCAGACACTAATAGGCTATTGGCCAGTGGGTTGGTGGCTTCTTTGTGTGAGCTATATTTGTATTGTTTTATTTACTGGTCGGTAGAGGTCGCCGACCAGTACGGACTTATTTTATATTGTGCAGGACTGTTTATATGGGTCGGGCTGGGGGACATCAATAACAGTTTACTGCCACCTGCTGACCTTAAGTTAATTGCCTTTCCTGCCCCCCTCTGGTGTGGAATGAATTCACTATAACATTTTTGCCTTGATAAATTGACGTGGATTTTATATACTTACTTCCATCGTGTGATGTGCATTTGATGCTGTGTTGTGTCACTTAACTTGCTGTGGGTTGCATGATATTTATATAAATTTATATTTATATGTAGGGGCAGAATTGGGTTCTCTAGCTTTTGCCTGTTAGTTGGGGGATTAACTGCCGGTGTTGCCCTATTACATCTGTCTACCGTTTTACAGTCCTGTATTTACTTTGTGCTTATTGAAATAAACCTTTGTGATAAATCTAGTTCATCTGTGTGTTGCCTGTGGATCTAGTTTTATATTCTTGTGGAGAGTAACTCCACGGCACGACAAATATACTTGATTTTGACCAGGGGAGTGAGGTGCGACATTGTATCGACCTGGGGGGGGAAGGTAAGACCAAAGAGCCCTGCACCCATGGCTTATTTGAATAGACGGTAACACCCCTAAACTCAGCTTTTTAAGAACAGATCCCTGAAGGAATAAGTCAGACGAGTCTGAGGTGAAGCTATGAGTGGACTTTCAGGCTTTGTCTCCCTTGGTTGGCCACCACTGTATAAGATTAAAACCTGGATCTTGACTGACTAAAACCTAAGACTGAATCTTCAATATATGGTATAAATTATATCCCATCACACCTTAACAGGCCTCAAGCACCAGTTAGCCAAGCCAAAAGTGCCTGGCAGGCCGCAGGCTTCAGTGAAGCTCCAAGAAGACACGATCAAGCCCCGAAAGTAACAATGTGGATGCAACTGGCCTTGGCACGAACTGGCCACTGGGTTTGGCCCGATAATGGAACACGGCTATTGACTAATTGTATTTAAACCGTGCTCAGGGATTCAGTTCTTGTGGAATTATCCTGCCATCAAGCCACGGTCTGTGCATGTTGGTTCTAGTCTTGTTCTTTACTCAGTTCTGGGATTCTGTATTTTTGGGATTAACTAGGATCTTGGACACTTTAGGATTTTTTGTGTTACTGGTTCATACATTGTTATTTTCTGATTCGTGAGTGCAGGCTTCATGACCTGTCCTGACCAACTCTGTTTGTGATCTCAGACTTTTGCCCCGTCATTGTATTGTGAATCACGTGTATCAGAAAGGTGAGAAGGACCACGTCCTGGTAATAAGGTTATTCCTATCATGATAACATTCAGGAAGTGACACAAACATTTCAATTGCTTATCTATCATTGTCGTTTATGACTCCTTCTGCAGAGTCCGGTTATCAAACAAACTATGATGAGGTACGCCAGAAAAGGTTTGGGGCTCTTCCTTATGACATCAAAGTTGTAGCTTATTCATTACTCATTGTCCATTACTTTACGGCCTTGTTGTCAAAAAGATCAAGTACACAATCTGAAACTAAGACTTGTTTTACTTACTACTGAGAGCTATGTGCATGATTCTTAACATGTCCCAGCAAAAGTCCTCTCCCAGGGCACTCATACCAGACAGAATACAACCAATACATCCCTAAACTGGTCCCTGGGGCACTGAAAATATGTTGTGCATCATTCACATGGGATTCATTCAACACACATGTTCCCACACAAGAAGACAGCTCAAACACTGAATAAGTTCTTCTTCCATAAAGTTTCTCTGTGTTGCTCTGTTTTGGACTGATGCTTGGCTGATGCTTACAAAGCCGTCCCCCTCCCCCACCTAGGACAGTCTGACCACCTCTCTTTGTTCCTACTCCTCAAATACACACCACTCATCAAACGTGTGAAACCTACGGTGAGGACAGTTAAACTGAGGCCAGAGGGAGCAGACTCTGCACTACAGCTCCGGGTTTCAACACACAGACTGGAGTGTGTTTGCAACTCAGGTCGCAATGGACTCCCACACGGATATTGATGCCTATGCCTCCTCTGTTCTGGACTTTATCAACACCAGCATCAACAGTGTCACCACCCAGTGTCGCCAGCTTTAAGTTCCTGGGTGTCCACATCTCTGAGGACCTCTCTTGGACCCTCAACACCTCAACCCTGGTCAAGAAGGCTCACCAGCGTCTCTTCTTCCTGAGGAGACTGAAGTAGGCCTATCTGTTTCCTTAGATTCTGGTGAACTCATACCGCTGCACCATCGAAAGCATCCTTACCAACTGCATCACAGTGTGGTATGGCAGCTGATCTGTTGCGGACCACTTCACAAGGTGATGAAAACTGCCCAACACATCACGGGTTCCTCACTTCCCACCATTGAGGCTGTCCAGCGCATAAGATGTCTGCGGAGGGCGCGCAGCATCCTCAGGGACAGCTCTCACCCCAGCCACAGACCGTTTGCCCTCCTCCCCTCTGGGAGACGCTACAGGGCCCTCCGTTCCTGGACCCGCAGATTCAGGAACAGCTTCTTCCCTGCGGCTGTCACCCTGCTGAACTCTGAACTCTGCACCACAGTAATAGCCCCCCCTGGTTACCCCCTCACACACTTTCTTCTAGTGACTGTACCTCCCCATTTGCACTAGACTGTTTTTTTAAACTACTGCACATTTCCCACCTATAGTGTATTCATATTTGTATTTATTTATATACATATCTTGTCCATAGTGTATTCATCATGTCTATATCATATCATGCCTCTTACCTTATTCTGTATATAACTTCTACTACTACCACAATTACCTATACTTACACCTGTACTTTATATATACTTATATCACATCTGCACTACCTACTGGTATTGCTGCTCATGTTCGCAGTCTAACCACTGTTATATGGTCAATACGGTTCATACTTCATATATATTATTTCATACTGTATATATCTTATTTATTTATATATTACCACTATACATACCTATGTACATACTCTGCACTTTTCTGCTTATTTTGCACTTCTGGTTAGATGCTAAACTGCATTTTGTTGTCTCAGTACTCTGTGCAATGACATTAAAGTTGAATCTAATCTAATCTAATCTAATCTTCCTCATGGTGTCAAAGTTCCCACTTATTAGTAGCTTGTTGTCAAACAGATCAAGTGCACCACTAGAGCTATGTGCATGATGTGTGTGCGTGCGTGCGTGCTTGCGTGCGTGCGTGCGTGCGTGCGTGCGTGCGTGCGTGCGTGCGTGCGTGCGTGCGTGCGGTGCGTGCGTGTGCGTGCGGGTGCGTGTGTGTGTGCGCTATGTGAGTGATTCTTAACATGTCCCAGCAAAAGATAAGTGTTAGTTCCATTACGCATTAATACATCATGCCAAGTGTACCCCCCCTTCTCTATCTATCCTTCTCTTATCCTCTTCCTTATTAGTAGCTTATTCATTACTTATTGTTCATTACTTTACAGCCTTGTTGTCAAAAAGATCAAATATACAACCTGAACTGGCAGAGCACCGCACTGAACTCTCCTTCTCTCCTCTCCTCTTTACACCCCCCTCCCTCTCTCTCTCCCTCCCTCTCTCTCTCTTTTGCTCTCCCTCCTTCTCCTCTCCTCTCTCTCTCCCGCCTTCTCCTCTCCTCTTTACCCCCCCTCTCTCCCCCTTTCTCTCTCTCTCTCTCTGCCTCTCCCTCCTTCTCCTCTCCTCTCCTCTCTCTCACTCTCTCTCTCTCCCTCCTTCTCATCTCCTCTTTACCCCCCCTCTCTCTCCCCCTCGTTCTCTCTCCCTCTCTCTCTCTCTCCCTCCTTCTTCTTTCCTCTTTACCTACCCCCTCTTTCTCTCCCTCCTCCCTCTCACCCCCTCTCTCTCCCACTCTCTCTCTCTCCCTCTCTCTCTCTCTCCCTCCTTCTCCTATCCTCTTTACCTCAGAGAGTTTAGAGCAAGGCACCAAAGCAGATTCAGTGCCAGAATCCCAATCTGTTTTATGGGCCAAGTATTTCAACACATACCAGGACTTCTGTTCTGGCCAGCCACCATAACTAACTCTCAAGCTAGACAATGTACAGACAACACAGATTATTGACAGACACTGCACCATGCAAAAACCACTTACAGACAAAAACAAGCAATATACAGTATACAAGGTGTGTGTGTGTGTGTGTGTGTGTGTGTGTGTGTGTGTGTGTGTGTGTGTGTGTGTGTGTGTGTGTGTGTGTGTGCGTGCAAACAATAAGATACAACAACACATTTCCCAGGTGACACACAGACTTATAGACCCTGTGCTGTAAGTTTCCAGCAACTAGTTGTCCACTCACAAAAGTGTGTAAAAGTGTCCTCTTCCAGTGTGGTTCCTGCGTGTTGTTTAAAGCAGATGTTGATGATTTTCCTGGCATGTCCTGTGGTCTTCAGAGACCAACTTAAATCTCCAGTGGACGTCCTGGTCAACCAGGCAAAAATAAAAGGGCCATAATGCTCCAGTAAAATACTCAGTCACGCAAATCAGCTCAGGTCTGTGTTCAAGGATCAGCAATGTGTTCGACCTACACTGCAGAGTAGACATGCTGTGTACATACATATAGAAGTCCTACAGTAGAATTCCAGAATGTACATATGCATACAGAAATGCATTGGAATATTTGTACTTTACAATATGAATATAATGATGCATTGAAATATTTGTGCTTTACATTATGAATATAATGATGTATTGTGATATCTGTACTGTACATATGCATACAGTAATGCATTTTAACGTCCCTTAAATAATTAGTTACTCCCTTTGCTCAGATATACAGTCACGTTGGTTGCATTGAGTTTCTACTCTGAGGTATCTTTTTTCAATATAGTCTTTCTAAAGTATTTGTTTTTAATTGCTCATAAGAGGAAATATTCCACTTGTCAACTCTAGAAATAATGCAATTATTGAGAGGTGATACGATTTTGAACCATATGACATTTATGTGATATACTGCACAGGGGTGTATTCACTTATGTTGTATACTGTACATCTGCATGTGTGTGTGTGTGTGTGTGTGTGTGTGTGTGTGTGTGTGTGTGTGTGTGTGTGTGTGTGTGTGTAGGCCTGTGAAGTCGAAGCTTTTGCACGCCACCAGTAGCTGGGACACCTTTGCAGGTTGCCATAGTAGCAAGCACTAGTAGCACTAGTAGATTTAGGAGTGGTCAACTTGGTACTTATCATTGTGAAAAACAATGTGTGTGTGTATGTGTTTGAGAAAGAGAGAGAGAGTGTGTGTGTTTATATTAGTTTGTCAAGTGTGTGTGTGTGTGTATGGGAGTGTTTATGTGTGTGTAGAGAGAGAGTGGTAGAGCTGGATGAGAAATGGGGGTCGGAGATGGACTGGAGCTGGGGGTCGATGGGGGAACATTAGGACTGACCAGCAGCCCCCACGCTCAGCCCCCGGAGGAGGGAGAGGACACCCACTGGAGGAGCAGGGAGAGAGAGGACCCCCACTGAGTCCCATCGACTCCTGTCCCACCAGCAGCCACATCAGACTCACACTTCCACTACTTACCTCCAGGTGAACTAAACAAGGGGCATTTACAAGACACAGGAGAAACCAATCAGGGGAACAAACCGGGTGATTAACGAGGCAGGTGTGGTAGGTGATGGAAAAAACCAGGACGTGGTGGAAGGCAGGTGGGGGAGGAGTTCAGAACGACAACAAAGGAGCACATGGAAATAATAAACAAACACAGGGGAAACACATGGCATAAAACCAGTGGTGTATAAAGTACCCAAAAGCCATACTTGAGTAAAAGTAAAGATACCTTACTGGACAATGACTCAAGTAAAAGTAAAAGTAACCTTTTAGAATACTACTTGAGTAAAAGTCTTAAAGTATCTGATCTTTACTGTACTTAAGTATCAAAAGTAATTTTCTGATATTAAATGTACTTAAGTATTGAAAGTGAAAATACAAGTAAATGCTGCTAATAAAAAAGCAAAGGGACAGAATTTTGAGAATTATGAAGTTTATTCTGACTAGAATGAGCATACTTATGAACTGGACCTTTTTTGAACACAATTTAAACACAATAGGCAATACTAAAGCAGCACATTGTAACATTTTGTGAATGGGCAACCTACTCCTGAGTATCCCAAGGTATGCATAAGGCACAACCTGAGAGCAATAACCTGGCGATCTGATACAAAGCCATAGCAGGATCATCAGTTTTACAAGCAAGTTATCAGTACAGTGACTGTGAAATACTTTCAGCAACATGCACACACATCCCTTGAACAATAACGTTACTAGCAGCTATCTTGATCCACACTGCTACGTTACTGTACTGTACTTTAGATTGTCACCATCCTAGCTAGCTAGCTAGATACCTCGCCAGAGATGGAATAAAGAATAATAATAATCTTTGTAGGTAGCTAGCCCAGCGGTGAAATAACATGACTAGTCTACAAGGTTGTGCTGGTGGCATTTCATGAAGAGGTCGTGGGGTTTCTAATTTTTTTATTGAGACCTGTATGCTTTTGCTTCGATTATTGTTGTGTCCCCTTCGTTGTTAATTTTAATGTTTTGGATATATCCTTCCACTGCATATTGCAGTCCATTTTGCCTTGTTCTGGAGAATATCGCGGAGATATTACTCCAAAAAGAATCACTGACACTGACAGACAGTGTTGTGCATGAGTGAGTTCAAAAGGTAGCAACACTAACTAAGGGGGCGGGGCTTTTGCGAACGGTCAATAGCGCATTAACGTGCCCTAGGACCACTGATTCGCCAAACCTGCTTGCAGTCTGTGTTCTACCACTGTCCCCGTCGTTGGTCTCATCACTCTCATGATTCATTATTTTTCTAAAGATGATTTGAATTTGTAATGAGTAACGAAGGTTTCAGGGGAAATGTATCGGAGTAAAAGTATCAGTTTTCTTTGCAAAATGTAGCGAAGTATAAGTAGAAGTAAACAGAAATATAAGTAGTAAAGCAAAGTACAGATATCCAAAAAAACGACTTAAGGACAGTAACGAAGTATTTCTACTTTCTATTTATTTCTATTTCTACCTCGCTACTATACAACACTGCATAAAACACACACAAGAAGCACGTGACAAAATAGACAAACACAAAACGGACAGAGCAGGGGGGTATTCGTCGTAGCTCGCTAAGCGGTTTAGCGAGCTAATTTTCAGGCTAAGATAAAAAAAACTCTTTTTAGTTCGTGGAAGTAACTTTCGATAAATCACCATAGTAACATATCAATTAGCACTAACCTGCTCCAGTGCAGGCTAACTTAAGTGTAGCTGGATAAGCTTGCCACACCCCCGGAAAAAGGAGGGATCCCATTGACCAAGGAGCCATATTAGATAGTTAGATTAGCGTAGGGAGAGAGTTCTTTGCGATCGCCAAGATCCATTATTCCATCATGATGAGTTCTTGTATGAGCGCTACCGATTCAGCCGACAAGGAATAATTAATTTACAAGACCGTCATTTATTGCAAACACCACAGTCGAACATTGACTGTCTTGCGCTTTTTTGCGAGTGGTACATTTTTGTAGTGTCGGCGATGCGGAAAACAAAGCACTCATAATTATATGACAGTGTTATTAGTACACCATAGCATATCATTATTGTAGAAAATGATTAAGGTGGACTCATGATAAGAATAGAGAGAAATACACACAATTTATTTTCACTGCTTCAATTTATTGCATTTGTTATTAATACATTTACATTTAGTCATTCAACACACGCTTTTATTCAGAGCGACTTACAAGGAAATGTAAAACTACACCGCAGTAGGAGGTGAGGGCAATCGAACTAGCAACCTTGCAGATTCCAACCATAAGCGGTGTCCTCTGTACTACATCACACTTGCCGTTCCAGATTCATATATATATATCACCGTATAGACATTCTCACACACCGCTTTGTCTTTTGCTCTCACAACGGTGGCGGTGTTGAATTTTGCCATGATTATGGTCTTGTATTCTTCATAAGCGTTCATGTTCATCTCCTGCTCGCCAGCGGAGAAAAAAAAAGAGCCATTTTCTTTGAGTTTAGAACCATTATACCGTTAGAAAATCATTGTTTTGGTGATCGACCTTTCCTGCCTTTTGAAGTAGGACGTGCACGCGCAATTGCCCTGATAAGTTTAGCCTGGTTGAAATTAACCACATGATTTGGAGGCGGATGAGCCATTGACGAACCGATATTTGCTGTTCTCAATCAGCTCGCTAATGTTAACGGGCTAAAAGGACAATTGATTAACTTAGCTTCAGCCCTTACGACGAACGGGCCCCAGAATCCTGACACTTATGTTTACCTTACTTATGTTTACCTTACCAACGGTTACTTAGGTTTACCTTAACAGTATTTACTATGTTTAACCTTACCAACGTTTACTAAGGTTTACCTTCCCAAAGAAGTTGTCTGATATTGTGAGTCGTGACACTATGACCCACGTTTAGCCACTGTTGTGTCACATTTTGCCCCGTTTGGCAAGCTTTGGCACAGTGGTCCAGCACCTGGTGATTGCTTTGGCACAGTAGTCCAGCACCTGGTGATTGGGGCTAAGATCATTAGCCTTTATGCTGTATGTACACATTTCAGTCCAAAGCAACTCACAGTGCAGCACAGTATTTATGTTTCCTTCCACAACGCAAGCACTTCACAGCAGTGGTGATGCTTCATGTCAAAGCCCATCACAAAAAAAGCTCTGTGTTACCATGACACTCAGTTATAAACATTTCCATGGTGCCTTATCTAGAAGAGATTAGGGCCGACTACGCATATAGGTTTATCAGCTCTGTTCAGGTAATACTCCTGATGCTTCCTGTATTCCTTTCCACCTGGACCACGCAGGTTTACACTTCCATTGTTCACCTCTAGGGGAGCTGTGAGAGTATATGGTCCAGTACCCTTGTCTAAGCTACTGGAACTCTCCTGAGCTGCTGGAACCCACCTGAGCTACTAGAACCCACCTGAGATACTGGAACCCACCTACTGGTTAACAGCTAAGAAACCAAATTTATACGAATGAAAATGTAATTCCTTCACCATTTTGTTTCTAATCCCGAGTGAAAGCACTCAAATAGCACAAGCGGAAGATGAGGCCTTGTCTGGGAAGTTTGCAGAGTGTTGCATTTACAGTTCCCCCTGTATTATACTTAATAATGTGCTAGATAAGCGTAAGTGTAGAGCACAACATGTGGTAGTAATGTGGTTTCATGCCTAATCAGCGCCACATGAATGCTTACGTATGAGGAAACCCTGAAGACTAGACTGAGTCTGTGTAATGGCCAATTACTGCATTACCTTCGCGTCACTCAAGTTGATGACACTACGCACATACTCACGTTAATTGGCGTAAGCAGTTCGGTAATTAACAGATTCACATGATGATAAATATCACGTTCACGTTACTGTGTCACAGTGGCCGTTGCGTCTTAAATGTGGATATAAAATGATTTAAGTAAATTTTTTTAGGTTTACACATCTATACATTCACACTGCTGTGCCTGAAGAATTTAGACGTTGACATTTAAAAAAAGAAAAAACCACACAGGCATGTTTCTGCCTGCCAGTCTTAAAATGGCTAAATTAAAGCAGAACTAGCCTGTCTGTATTATGTCTTCGGAGGGGCTCCATAATAATCCCACTGGCATTTATGAGGGAAGGAGCTTCCAGGGTAAGGGGGTGGTCTGGCAACATTTTTACACAGCCTCTGGGGCCTAATTGGCCTGGCAATGGATCCCTATTAGTTAACTGTTTCCCAGAACTCTCTGCATACCAAAAAAAAAAGGTACATTTCCTAAGTGCCTCCTCCGTTTTAAGTCAATCTAGGAAGAAATGGCCTGTTCCTTTCCTGCCTGGCTCCATCCCAAGACATCCAAAGTCTGTGAGGTAATTGGAGTGCACTTTAGAGTGTACGAGAGCTGAAGAGGAGGCAGAAAGACCTGCCTTGCTCCTCTTAAATGGAGGAAACCACTGGGCAGTTATGGAAGTAGAGGTGCCAATGATTTCAGCTCCTCTTTGCCATAACATGATTTCAATGATCTATCTATCTATCTATCCTCTATCTATCTATCTATCTATCTATCTATCTATCTATCTATCTATCTATCTATTTATCTATCTATCTATCTATCTATCTACAGTTACAGGTTATAATGCTACACAAGACTACAGTGACAGGGTATAATGCTACACAATACTACAGTGACAGGCTATAATGCTACGCAAGACCACAATGACCAGCAATCATTCCCTGCTTGGACACATGGCTATTGTGAGATTGGCTGTTATGGTTGTAGAGACTGGCCATTACTGGAAGGTTTATGGGATGCTCCTGTCTCTCGTATTGTATGGGTAATAGTCTCTTTTTCTTTCTTCCTTTCTTTCTTTCTTTTTTTATGAGTGTAAACTTGGTGTGAATCATAGGTGATCTGGTGGTCATGCCCGCCGGTGTTAAATGATAACAGGCTCCGGAGAAGCAGAGCCAGGAGAGTGATGAGTGATGATGAAAGGGAATGACATCACAGCCAGTGGACGACCAGCGCGGCGGTCAGCCAGTGTTAGATATGAGGTCACTCTCTGCTGCTGCTGCTGCTGCTACCGCTGCTGATGCTCCAGGGAGTCAGGGCAATGAAATGGGGCATTAAATCGCGTAATAAATAGTCTCTCGCTGCCACGGAGAAAGACTCCTTTGGGAGGGACGTGTGTTTCTGTGCCAGAGTGAACAGTCTTTATTATTCTGGGAATTGTTGTATTCATGGCATATTTTACTGTAATCTCATGTAGAAAATGTCTGTCTATCCAAAGACTGAGGATTGAAGAAAGATGTATTAGATGAATTTCCTCCTGTAAATAAAATTTATGAAGAGACTATGTTAGACAAATGAGAGTTCAGGACTTAATCTGTAATCCAGTTTAAACCCTGGATTTGAGAAAAAAACAAACAAACAAATCTGGCCAATAGTGAATCCATATGTTATAAATATCTCTGTTTGAATTTTATCATCTTCAATTAAGGCATAAAAAAGGTTACCTATCTACTGCTACGGTTGCGCTAATACTTAACATTGATATGTATGATTAAACTGACTGCATTTACAAATCTCAAATCCAATGAATGGGAGCCTTTACTGATGACCAGGCCTGTGCCTCAGAGCCCAAAGCCTGTTTTCCTTTTCCATGAAACTGTCCATGCCGGAGCCATGGCGTCTCGTAAATCAATCTGAGATGACTGTAATTGCGTTCTGTCCTTTTTCTCCCCCTCTTACCTGCTGTTGTCCCATCCTATTTTTTTTTCTTTGCCTGACCAGGCCACTAACTGTGAAAGGTCTACCATTCCACAGACACACACACACACACACAAACACACACACAAACACACACACATACACATATGTACACACACACACTTACACACACACCCACGTATGGAAGACTGGTGCCCGGTTGATTCATTTTTTGTGATTCGTCTGATCAATAACCAATCTGCGGATGAGTTCACAGAGTGGGCTCAGATAAAGTGTGTGTGTGTGTGGGGGGGGGGGGGGGGGGGGCGAGTGTGTGTGTGTGTGTGTGTGTGTGTGTTGGGGGGGCGGACGGACGTAAATCTCCCTTAAACGGGACTGATTCATGCCACTGGACCACAAGAATCAGCCAGTCAGCAATAACCAAGATGACCAGAGAGAGAGATGGAGAGACGGATGGAGAGATAATGGAGAGAGAAAGAGAGAGAGATGAAGGAGAGAGAGAGATAGATTAAAGGCTAATGCGAGGGAGGGCCCTTAAACAAGGCAGGGATGTCAGGGAGTCAGAGATAAAGAAAGGAGAGAGGGAATATACAGACAGAAAGAGAAGTGAGAGAGACAAAACAGGCAGAGGAAAGAAAGAGAAAGAGAGAAAGAATAAAAACAGAGTGAGAGAGGGAAAAGAGAGAGAGAAATACAGAGTAAAGGAGGAAGACCATCCCTCACTCTGACCAACCCCCTTTTCCCACAAACACACACACACACACACACACACACACACACACACACACACACACACACACACACACACACACACACACACACACACACACACACCACACCCCAGGAAGCGTGCTGTCCCTGCAGTGCTTATCCGTGATTAGCGCCGATGATTAGCCACCGGTGAGGGCCCTCGGGACCAGACAAGCAGGTGCTCCATCTCCGTCCCCATGCTGACCGATCGGCACTCCGCACCCTCCCCTCTGAACGAGACACACCTAGCACTTAGGATAACACAAGGGTGTGATCCACTACCACAGATTGGGGTTAAAAAAAGGTTAAAGCTTTTACTCTTAATAAGAAAAGCTTCTTGCTGTTAAGGAACCAATAAGGATCTATTTTAAAGGAAGTAACAGAATGACATCTCTTAAGAAGCAACATAATGTTTTCTGAAAAGTAGACCTAATAATTACATCCTTTGAAGAAAACAGGACAATGTCAAACACATGACAGATATCCTAAACAGTATGTATGTACATGTACACTTCGTAGTGGAGTTCCATCCTAAGACATGCCGCTTCCTGATTTACAGTCTGATAGCTAACTTGTTTCACAAAAATAGCAAGAAAAACCCACAAAGCTCCTTTGCTAGAGAGGGTTCAAGAGAGGTTGAGCACAGGGTCAAACACAGTGGCCTTCCCTTCCAAAATGTAATCACACATGGGCCTTGATACTGTTTGTCACTTTTTATGATTACAGATCCTAGAAAATGGAGCGTCTCTCTGTTATCTTTGGTTTACAGTACCAAACTCCAGCTACTTAACACACCGTTTCTCTGTGTTGCCATAGCAATAGCATCTTCTGAACCTTCCCGAACGGGAGCCCTGCCCTGTAACATTTGACCAAGGTGGCCACCTCCATCCATCCTCCACCCCAGCGCCTGGAAAATGTCCACTGTTGCAGGCAACTACCCACCTTCCCTAAACGTTCACTGAGGGTGAAGCAATTGCCAAGCGCTTGGGATCCATACATGAAGGGAAACAAATCGCCCATCACCCCCCTTACTAACCAGGCCGTGTCCCTACCAGAGGATTGACAACCCTAGTAGAAGCAGTCTGTATATCACCCCAGACAGCCCAAAACGGCCGCCCCTCCCCTCACCTCCCTGCGTGTGTCGAACCGAGAGGACAACAAACAATATGAAGTCACGCGAGGAGCCATGAATGATGTCTTGCTCGGGCCGCGTCTATCAGCCCTCTTTCGGCCCAGCTGTGTTCCGTGACTAACCCAGCTCTTAAAAACGGCACCAGACGCCGCGGGCAGACAGGACCAGTCGTCACATAAATCATACCTGCTGTGCGCTGAGAGACTGGGGGGAAGCGGGAGAGGATAAATCTGGGCTGTCCGGATCCTGGTGTCTTTAAAAGAGAGCAATGGTCATGCTCTCATAGGATAAACATGCAGTTGAGGCAACAGGAAAAGAGTTCCTGTTGTCCAACCTGTTGAGGAAGGGTGCTGGCAACACCAGTGTCAAGAGTGTGTTACTGTAGGGAGCACACATATTGAAATGGATAACTGTACAATATTGTAAGTTGATTTGGATAAATGTGTCTGTTAAATGACTGAATGTAGAGTAAATGTTCCACGAACCATGGTAGCATGTGATCAACTCACCCATTGGACAACAGAGGAATCGACCTACGACCCTAGGTTCCATCGCGTAGTAGGTGTCAAGGACAACAAAAAAAAAGACGTTTCAGTTTCATGAAAATCTGTTGAAGAGATATGACACACTTCCTGTTTTGAATGCCACGCTTTAAAGCATTACCTGGTATGAGAATGAGGCCTTATATTCTAACTTAACCTCATGGAGTGATCAAAATAAAGGACCTTTATACCTTGCAACTAAATGTCACAAATTATAGTGTTTAGAATGTTATCAAAGTTCAATACAGAAACGTCAATAAATAGAAATGTATTGCATAATTCACTAAAATATCTGGTCCTATCACCCTGTTTAAGGCCATGTACAGCCCTACATACATTATACAAACCTATAATCAGTGTGTGTTGTAGATGCAAATTAACGGCACACTGCCCCCCAAACAAATATGGCCCGTTAAGGCATGAGTGGACACACCCATCGAGTCTCTATCATAAAACAAGTCTCACGTCACAGACTCGTGTCAAGCACAGAGAAACTGCAGGACGAAGAGCAAGGGTCTCAGCAAATATTCAACAGCCAAAGGGGACTGAATGGCAGAAGTTTCTGAAAGAGCCTCATCACAAGAATGAGTTGTTTCAGTGCCTCAGTAAGCAACTTGTGAAACAGAGTATCATCTCCTGACCACAAAGGCCAACATGGTGCTCAGCAACGGAACAACTGATGCAACTGCCTATTCTTACTGTCAGGGAGACAATGCTGACACACAGACGATGCTCAGTTTGTATCATGCTGCTATGCAGGGGCACTCAAAAGCCTATCTAAGGACAGTGGACACTGATGTGGCTGTTCACTACCATCAGCTGAATCTCTCAGAGCTGTGGGGTTAGGGTCGGGTCTGGAAAAACATCCAGAGAGATCCCAGTCCATCAAATCTGTCAACAGCATGGGCCCTCAACACACACCAAATGCACATCCTTTCCTCCATACATAAACAGGGTGTGACGTAACAACAGCAATGTCTGGAACTGGTAGAAAAGACAGTGTGGAATGTGGGCTACTTTTGATGAGGTCACTGACACCTTCACTGCCATCACCAACGACCCAACCAGCCTCACACTTGACTCCCTGCACATGCGACATCTGGAGCAATCAACTACAGGCACTGAATAGGGCGCCACGTCAGAGACAGAAAGAAGAGAAAGCTAAAACACTGACTGCACAAACAGTCATTTTATACAGTTGTACCTGAATTCTAGCTAAATGCTAAAATAGTTTCCCCCCTTAGTCAGTAGGTTAGATGAAACAAATGTTTTTTATATATATATATTTGACAGCAAAGTCCTGGAAAATATTAGTTGGGACAAACACTACTGTTTTAAATATTGGGTGGGACACCATGAGTAGCCAACGCCCTTTCCCCCTGATTGCGCCCTCCTCAATGACTAAATGACACTCACCCAACCCCACCCCACCAAAAAACACATTTTTGTGCAATTCACAGTCATCAGATCTGGCAGAAGGTAGCGATGCTCCCCCTACTGGTAAAAACAAACACAGGAGTTTAAGAGGAGGGGGCGCGGGATTTACCGAGATCCCTGATCAAAAGCCCGTGCTTAACACAGCATGCCTCCCACGGGAGTGTGCCGTAATAAGATTAACCTCTCGACCGCGGGAACATCCCACCGTAAAACGGTATCGGGGAAGGCCAATGGACCGTGGTCTTATAAAGAGCTCGCATTTGTCAAGCCCTCACGGTCCTGTTCCATCAAGGGGAATGCGTAACTTTTTTTTCCCTCACCTCACAAATATAATATAGAGGGAAATAATATACGGAACTTCAAGCAGGCGTGACGGAATCCCGTTGAAGAGATGCGTCCGCTCTTGATTGGTTACCCGCGGCTTCCCGGAGGGGCGTTGGAGAGGTTTTTCAGCGCGACCCAGTTGTGGGGGAGAGGTTCCGTTCTTTATGGCTCCAAATACTTCACAGTTATGTGTCCGCGGGGACCGCATCCAGGTTTTTATGACGCCTCGGGTAATTGAGCTGTGGTTGAGGTATCACCCAATCTTTTAGAGGAAAATGCACCATTACGAACAGTGTACAAAATGCTGTTTTGCACATATCGGCTGCTATCCTTCGTTTTCGATGACATAATGAGTTTATCATGGTCTTGTCTTGTGAAAAAATGACCGGGAGTTAATAATGTGCTGGTGTAGGTTGAATTGAGGTGGTTAATAACTCGTAAAAGCAATTGTAGAACTTTAATTGTACATTACATGCCAGAAATTTGTCGGCCTTCTTTACCATGCATCCTTGGCAGATTGGCTACTTAATGAAAATAAATTAAAAGAATGACCTATCTAGTAGAGTTAAGCATGTACCTTGATTTATACAGTGTGTTAGGCAATTATAACATTCTTTCCAATGGCACTCCTATTTTAGGATTTAAGTCTGAACTAAAACAGAGAGCCCCTTTTATGTAAAACATCAACCGGCCTATGGACAGTTTTAATGCAGGATTTAAGGCACGTCATCAAATGGAAATAAGATGTAACGTCAGCTCAAAGAGATAAAGCGCGAATCTCCATACTGTATACTCTCACATCATTTATCTCAATTACAAGACATAAAAAAATCCCTAGATTGTAGGACTGATGCTGGAAGTGATCTTCTGTGTCTTCTCCCATCTCATACGTGTTTTGATTAAAAGAGATGTACTCGCCCTGTCCAGAGGGCCTCGGCATAAGAGGATCCAATTAACATTTGGGACAGCAGCCCCACGGGGAGTCGTTTTAAGCAAACGGAACACCGAATCGTAGCGGGCGGCGGGAAGATTTACACCACCCCACTAGCCCCCTCTGTTACTCCGCACTGCGCGGTGTCACACTATGACAGATTTAACAGAGCTATAGTTCACTCACTGTCTGCCGAGAGTGAGCCTTGTTGGAAACATACAACCCACAACCACCACAACCACCGCCATCATCAGGAACATCGATGTCCTACCAGATCACGAAATGAGCCTCCATTTCCAATATTTTTAATGAAACATTCTAGACATCATAAACTGTTCTATTG
>NC_045174.1:16027209-16052209 GCF_900700415.2 Clupea harengus | reverse complement strand
GTAAATATTCTTGGTTTCCTCTCCCAAATAGAGCACTGTGCTGGGATCTGTTTTATGGAGAAAGAGAGTGCATGCCTAATGCTCTGTTTATGTGCCTCACTGCCAGCGCAGACTGTTATTAGTAAAGATGGGGATGTCATGAATAACTTACCCAATTAGAGTCAGGCTATAGTGATGGTGATAATGACGACAGCGACAATAATGATGATGATGATGATGATGATGATGATGATGATATTGATAGTGATGACAATGTAGCTGATGATGGTGATGACGGTGTTGGTGATGATAGTCTTGATAACTAACGATGATGATGATGATGATGATGATGATGATGATGCTATTGGTCAGAGTGACACACAGTCATAACATTTATCCCAGTATGACTTTAAAGTGAATGGCTGTCTTACTGAACAGAGGCAACAGCACGTACAGTGCATTTTGGCATCAGTGCTGCCAATTCTCCAGTGTGACTAATTAAGCAGAGTCCTCATCTGACACTACACACACACACACACACACACACACACACACACACACACACACACACACACACACACACACACACACACAATGCTATTTATAGTGTCAGGAGAAAGCATTGTGTTTGACCACAGGCTCCTGTGCGAGTTCCTTAAATAGGTGTGGACTTCCGCACAGGAACAGGGGGTGCCCCCCCCCGCTTGTCTTTGCTGCAATTAGGCACTATGTCTGGGGACCTGTGAGTGTAAGTACTGCAGGGTTACTTTCCTGCCACTTCTGTGTTAACCAACGCCACAGTTTAGGGGGAGGGTGGGGTGAACCTGTGCTCTCTGTCCTGATCCAGGGCTAGGGGATCTTCTTTTCTCCAAACTGGCTCTGGACATTTAACTTCACGCTGGCCCTTTCCTCTGTAATGGGCTTGGAGTTGCAGGTCAAGGTCGCAATACAAATGCGTTCGCTGTCCATGGTGCTGAAATGTGTAATCCAGCTCCCGCAACCGACTCTCTCCCAGTTCTATGTACGTATAGCGAGCTGCAGGGGTGATTTCGAGTGATAGTCAAACATTCACTGCAACACTATGTTTCATATATGTTATGATCATACCAATGCACTTAGTCATCTTTATGAAGAGCAGCACAGTAAAGAGTAAATTGTATGTGTGCATTAAAAGTAATCTGTAAATAAGGCTTGCATAATAGTTCTAATACTATGCTGTCCACACGAGGCCGCCTGTTTAGTGTACACCGAGCAATTACCAACCAACTACTGTACAGGGAACGAGTTAATCCTTAATTCCTTCTCTGTTTGTATTCTGTCAGTACAGAGTATTCAGTAATCTGAAGTCTAAAGGGAGACCCTACGGGGCTGCTGAATGTTCCTGGCTGCCTCTGCTGATATCGGTCTCCTGCCTGTCTCTGTGATGTGTCATCTGACACCAGAGCTAAACAGGAGAAAGGGGGAGAAAGACAGAGGACAGAGAGAGATAAAGACAGAGAAGAGAGAGAGAGAGAGAGGAAGAGAGAGAGAGAAAGAAAGACAGAGGAGAGAGAGAGAGAGAGGAAGAGAGAGAGAGAAAGAAAGACAGAGGAGAGAGAGAGAGAGGAAGAGAAGCTGACTAACTTTCCCGACCAAATTCATTACAAATTCACGAATATTCTAATGTATAGCTGCTATCTATGAATTACTTGAGTATGCAATGTGGTGGCTTTTTGAGTGATAGTAATACATATATTAAATCACAGTAAACATACAAGTAATCATAACTGTTTAGATATTTATTACCAACATATAGCTTGGGTCATGCCAGAACTATTAGTGAGTTTTGGAACCCGACAGAACTAGTAATGTGCTTGGATGGCATTTTTGTTACACTAATGGAAATGCCTGCGGTCTTGGAACCAAGTCAGCATGGTATTTTTTTCCTGCCAGTAAAGACAAACGCCTCTTGCACATAGATGAATACATTAATTTATGTCCCTAGAAGTTCTTATGCAACAAATGAACGGTGATGTGCTCATCCCTCTGAAAAGGGTCCTCCAAATACCATCTTTTGGTAAGATTAATACAGTCTAAAATATTTGTTTTAAGGAAACTTCAGTTCTTATGAACACCTTAACAATTTGGGGGATTTGGAGAGGGATTTGACCGTTTTTCATGTGGAATCCATAAGACTGGGACAGATGTCAAATCAGCTGGAGACGTAAACTCCTATATCATCAGATATTCTCTTCCAATCCACGATTTTACATCACATTTTATATGTATATGTTAAGCCGATGCTGAATATAGGCTACACTAGAACGTGTGCCCCCTTGGAACCAGATCTTTACCACTGATGCAGCTTTGTTCCATCAGCCGAGCCGCAGAAACAAACAAACTGTATTTGAACTGAGCCCTGCCGCTGTGCGCGAGCGCGATCAACAGGATTAACTGACCTGGTAGCGCTCGTCGTGACGGAGCAAACAGTCTCCGCTCTCGCCTCAAATCCCCGCGAGCAAGCCACAGGAACCGCGCGCACTGAGAGCCGTGCCTAATAAACCCCGCTGCTGATGTTGGTAGAGCGGCAGGAATTAATTAAGAGGAAAGGAAGGGAGTTTTAGCACCTGTTTACTTTAACAGTCTCTTTGATGTGTGTTTGCATTTAGTGCGACGGGCCTGTGGAGCTGGGGTTTACGGGGGCATTGGCGCTTAGTCGGCTTGGCTAAGTATTGCCTTCAAATTATTTTACAGTCTCTCTCAGTCGCTTTGGTGCACTTCTCGAATCATCCTTGACATTTTCAAAACAGTAAGTACCTGCAAAAGCCCCTTACTTGCTCAAAAGTATGTCTTAAAAGTAAATAAATACGCCTATAAATATTTCAGTGCCACTAAAATGCAAGTCATTTTTGTCATTTGAGAGTCAAAATACTTTGTCATGTTGTCAAAATAAAATCATATCCTGGAAGCCTATTCCAAATTCTCCTACTTTTACTTTTTACTGTGTCTTTCACTTCTAGTAATTCATCACCATAGCTAGATTATTGCATGCCTCCAACTGACTGAATATGATTTTCTAGCAAGTTGAATGCTATTCATGTCACTGACTACAATTTCAGTTCAAGAAGGCAATAGGTGATTGCTGATGAAAATCATAGCAGGATGCAGATCATCACTTGAGAGACAGGACAGTAGCACCCAACTCAACCTGAAACAATGAGACAATATTGAATACATTCTTTGAAAACCAAGTAATGCTATCATGATGATCACAGACATTTCACCTTCATTCAGAAAATAACTTTGCATCAAACGCAGCATTCTTTGGAGCTCACCAAACATTCTCTAATGCTATTTTGTGGAAAAAGTTTAGATTGACCCAAACGACCACATGTCCCCCCCCCCCCATCACTCAATGACATCCCTGTGGATGATTTTGAGGAAGGTAAGATTTTGTGTTCTGTGAAGCCCAATAGTGAAAATATGACTGAACACATTGTTGTCGGTCATAGGGTGACACTGTTACTGGATTTTCCCTCATGCTGGCCTGGCACACCCACTGTGGCTTGGTGGCCTATGAGGTTTCACACTAATTTATGCCTTTGAACAAATTGAATCAATCCTCATCAATCACATGTAAACAAACAAGGTTCGAATGACTGATGAAGCATATGGTTGACACAAATTGATAACGTGGTTAAACCCATTTGTATGTCATGACATACACAACAAATAGATACTTAAATGTTTGGGGTTTTTTTTTTTGGGGGGGGGGGGGGCTACGACTGAAACAGCAGATTATTGTACAAACTCTTTTGCAAGAATGTACAAAAGCGTTCGCTAAATGTTCAAAAGAATGAGAAATTGCTTTGCACAAGGGGCTAGATGATGCAGAGGTGGCCAATGCAACGGGATTGAAACCCAGGTGAAATGACACATTCCCCTGCACTTTGGATAAAAGGGGCTGCTTAATAAATGACTCCAATAAATGTTAAAGAAGCTGGTGCTGAATAAGTAATTTAACGGTCAAAGCGCTCCATGTGTGATACGCCTGAAAACGAAAGCATGCCAATGACTCCCCTAATGAGATTAAAACATTAACATTTGAGGGAACGCGTTGGCTCTAATCTCCTTCCAAAAAACACTCCTTCTCCTCACACACACACACACACACACACACACACACACACACACACACAACACACTACACACACACACAGTCACACATGCACACTCACAAACACACACACACACACACACACACACACCACACTCACAAACACACACACACACACACACACACACACTCCCATTCCCTGGCTTGGCCTCCTCTCGCGAAGGCCATGCAAATCAGACCTGTGTGGATTCCAGCGGACCGCTGCATTCATTATGTATACGCAGATAGCAGAGGCTGACCTTTTAAGCAGCGCTGTGAAGCGCCAGTGTACGCACAGACCACTGCGGGGGCCATCGGAGCTCTCCAGTCAGCATGGTACCGGGAAACAGACGCAGGCGCCCAAGAGGAGTGGGTGATGCTGGCGCCATCCAAAAGGCCATTGTTCTTTTTTTTTTTCTAAAGTGAAGATAGACAAGGACCTATTTTTTTATTCACAAAAAGATGAACCCATCAAGACTTCCAATCCGCTCTATCACAAACTTCCTTTAGGTAGTTTAGGCGCAACTGGGCATGGTGTGTATGTGTGTTTGTGTGTGTGTTATACCATCACCACTGGGGTTTTTTTATACAGTGGGGAAAGACAAAGAAGCCTTCTGATTCACAAAAAGATGAGTTCTCCCCAACTTTCCACACACACTTTGTTCCACACACACTTGGTTCCACACACACTTGGTTCCTCTCCTCTGTCTAGGAGCGCAACTGCTAAGAAAAACCATTAAACTCCATTTGTGCACCGGGAGAAGAGTGTACAAAACGGTTCACCTCGCTTTACGATGTCTTCCCGCACGTAGGCTCTAACACATTGTATGTTTGCTATACGTACAAGGTTGGAGAGGTGGAGGGGAGATCAGCTGGGGAGAATAATGGAGTAAAAGTGAAGTCTTTTCTATCTGTCTTCGCTCCTGTTCTCTTCACGCCTCCTCTCCATTGCCCCCTTCTTCTCTTCGCCACTCCTCCTTTTTCTTCCCTCCTCTCTTTATCTATCTCTCCCCTCCTCTCTTTGTCTTCTCCTCTCTTTATCTATCTATCTATCTCCCCTTTCTCTCTCATTCAGCTTTCATGTGCAAGCACACTGAGGAAAAATACAAAAATGGCCAGTATAAGAGTTTCGAAGGTCTACACACTTTTCAAAAGCAGGCATTGTAAAAAAAAAAAAAAAAAAAAGAAAAAGAAAAGCTGAACATACCGTATATCAGAATTCTACAGAGAGAGAGAGAGAGCTCCAGATAAGTATATCCAGAGATAAAGACTTAACCTTGCAGAATGAACCAGCCAGATGAGATACTCTTAGCAACCCAAATATCAAACAGATGTTTGTTTTGGACACAAAGTGTTCTTTTGAGCTGTTTGGTAAACAAACAATAGCACTGAACCTTATGAGGCATCACCAGTGCACCTGGAGGGCCTGAATCCTTGCAATCAAACCCACAATCCTATACAAACATCAGCTGCCGCAGAGAGCCCCACTGGTACACAGAAGAGCGTGTATGTCAGTGTGTGTGTGTGTGTGTGTGTATACGAGTGTGTGCCCATGTGTACATTAGAGAGTACGTTATCCTGTGTGTGTGTGTGTGTGTGTGTATGAGTCTGCGTGTGTGTGTGTGTCTGTGTGTGTGGATTATAACACCTTCTTCCTGTGGCAGATGGCCATGAAAAGGTTACACCCAATTGGCAGGGGGTTTGGCAGAACCGGGCTATAATCTGACGGGCACCTCCCTCCCCCTGGCATCTAAGTATGTGTGTTTGTGTGTGTGTGTGTGTTTGAGTGTGTGTGTGTGTTTGAGTGTGTGTGTGATGGGGGGGGCATTGGTTGAAGGGTATCACTGCCATTCGCCGCTCCAAGAGGTCGTTTGGGGGGAGCGGGACGGGCGTTTGAAGTCAGCGAGCAACAAAGAGCACACACACACACACCCTATAAGAGCCCGCGGAGCTGTGGGTCGGGGTCTCCACCGCGGCGATCGATACGGGCCCCGGCGCGGACCCCACGCTTTCATCCCCACTCGCCACCTGGAAGAGGATTTAACACGCCGCTGCTGAAGAGCTTAGCACGACTCCGGCACACACCGCCTCGTTTCAAACAAACGGGTGCGTTTCCTGAAGGCGCCGTAGTTGAGAAACTACCATCGTTAAATGATAGAGAGACTAACATTTTAAGCACTCTCTCTCTCAGTTACCATGGTCATTGCATGATGGCACTTTTAAGAAACGCACCATTGAAGAGGACTTCCTTTCGCCAGCTGTTCCAAAGACAGCCACAGTGACCAGCTGTTCCAAATCTCACTAGGATTCCACCTCTTCCTCTGCACTCTCCAAAGGGAGCTGGCATATTGCGGCTGAAGAGCCGTGCGCAAGTGTTGCACACTGTCCCATGTTCACACACAAACAGGGAAACACACTGACAAAAACACAAGCCTGCCATCACTCTCCTCCACAGAGAGAAGCAGACATGGGACGATTTTAAGGGAGATATGGTGAAGCACTGGGGTGTGAGATATTTCCATGTGAATACCCTCACTGATTCTACTGCCTCTGGAAGTATTTATGACACAAAGAGCTCTTCATAGTCGTCAATGGAATCTCAAGCAAAGAGGAAAAACAGGACGTAAGGGAAAGCTCCTCTGTGGTACAGTAGAGGCCTCAAACAGACCAGTTTATGTGTGTGTGTGTGTGTGTGTGTGTGTGTGTGTGTGTGCGTGCGTGTGTGTGCCAAGGGGAATGTGTGTGTGAGTTTATGCAAATATGTATGAGTGTGCGCGCGTGTGTATGAACATGTATGAGCTTGTGTACAGTATGTGTGTGTGTGCATGAGTTTGTATGTGTGCAGTGTGTGTTTGTGTGCGTGTACTGTATGTGTGCCTGAGTGTGTGTGTGTGTGTGTGTGGATATGTGTGTGTGTGTGTGTGTGTGTGCGTGTGTGTGTGTGGTGAGTGTGTGTGTGTGTGTGTGTGGATATGTGTGTGTGTATGTCAGTGTGTGTGTGAGTGTGTGCGTGTGTGTGAGTGTGTGCGTGTGTGTGAGTGTGAGTGTGTGTGCGTGTGTGTGTGTGTATGTGTGAGTGTGTGTGTGTGTCCCACAGTAACACTGCTGGCAGAAGTGGAGCCATGGTCTGGTGTTCTAACCCCCATAATGAGGCTCCATGTACCCCTGACACCAGCAATATGACCTTATTAGAACAGGGGGGACAGTAGGGCCACAACAGTGAACTTACTGCTAATGATGGAGGGAGAGGGAGATGGAGAGTTTGTGTGTGTGTGTGTGTGTGTGTGTGTATGTGTGAGAGAGACAGAAAGAGAGAGAGAGAGAAGGAAAGAAAGAAAGATAAAAAGAAATAAAGAGAAGGGTCAGACCAGTTATATGCACTCTGTTGACAATAATTTAATTTCTCACCTATAAACACGGTGATGATCTTGACGTGTATTAATTAATTTGAATTAACGTGTGTTCATTTTTATTATTAAAATCACACTTACAGTAACAAACACTTCAGCTTCATCTTTAAAAAGCAGAAAGCGATCACAGCCACAGTTACACTCCCCAAACTCCCCCTCAATCCCCATCCACAATCGTCAAAAATAGATTTCCTTTTATTAAAAAAAAAAAAGAGGAAATTAAAAAAATAAAAATAATATTTGAAGCTTAATGCACTGGTATGTGCCTACGAAAGAACAAATAAAAAAAAAACACCACACCTTTCAGGCTTTGTGTATAAACTAAATCTCTTTTACCAGAAAACAAATATTCATCCACACATCTACACTAACCAATTCCAACCGTTACATTATTCAAATCATTAACACCGCCCTTTAAAAGGTACCTGAGGATCTACACTTCCCCAAACTAACACAAAAGGACTTTATTACAGTAAGCGTACTAAGGGAGGCTGGCCAACCTCAATGTCTTGTTTTATGACAGCCTCCATGTTTGTTTGTTTATATATCTCTGCTATTCATTACGCCCCTTTTACTGGCCCTCAGGCAGCCAATACAATTATGAAAAGAGAAGAGAGAGAGAGAGAGAGAGAGAGAGAGAGGAAGAGAAGGTGGGAGAGACAGAGAGGGGGGAGAGAGAAGGGGAGAGAGAGAGAACGTGAAAGAGAGAGAGCGAGAGAGAGAGAGAGAGAGAGAGAGAGAGAGAGAGAGAGAGAGAGAGAGAGAGAGAGAGTAAGGGAAAGAAAGACAGACCATGTGGAAAAGTGACAGAGAGAGGGAAAAGAGAAAGAGAGGGAGGGCAACAGACAAGGGTAGAGAAAAACAGAGACAGTCAAAGTCAAACAGAAAAACACAGGCAGCCAAGAAAAGTGGCTGTGAGCTCCATAACTTCTGGCAATGGCGGTTATAGTGGACAGTGACGAACGTCTTTGTTCTCAATGCATATTAATGGTGAGTACATGGTGGGGAGCCGCCCCCACACAAAGAAAAACAACAGGCCATCTCTTACAACCTCCTGTCCACATCACTAGAGTCATCGTACACCATGGAGAGGCATCCACTTAGCAGTGTTGGGATGACTCAGATACATTTGCTTAAGTGCCTTAAAGAACTGCAACATAATCCCATTCAGACCAGGACACACAACGCAACGCACTTCAATCTAAACAAGGATATATAAAAAGAGTCTTTAAGGGGTGAGGTCTTTGTGATATTGGATTACATTTTTGGCTGTGTGTGTGTGTGTGTGTGTGTGTGTGTGTGTGTGTGTGTGTGTAGTGCTAGTGTTCTACGGCTGACAGCTTTGGCTAGCAGGTTTGAATGGTGGTTAAGGCTGGAGTGAGAGCTTGATCAGAGATCAATGCGTGTGGGGGGGTGAAAGGTCACTGTCGGGGTCGCCCATGACCCGCTCGGCGATGAAGGCGTAGAGGCCCACGGCAGGACAACGGCCGGGACAGTCACGACACTCGCAGATGAAGTACTCCTCAACAAGAGTGTACACCGTACCTACGAGTGAGAGAGAGAGAGAAAGAGGGAGGGAGGGAGGGAGGCTACGTGAGAAACTGAACACTGACATTCAGGCTGCATAATATGGATGCATATTCCTGTGTGTGTGTGTGTGTGTGTGTGTGTGTGTGTGGTGGCGTGCGTGCGTGTGCGCGTTCGTGCGTGTGTTGGGATGACTCAGATACATTTGCTTAAGTGCCTTAAAGAACTGCAACATAATCCCATTCAGACCAGGACACACAACGCAACGCACTTCAATCTAAACAAGGATATATAAAAAGAGTCTTTAAGGGGTGAGGTCTTTGTGATATTGGATTACATTTTTGGCTGTGTGTGTGTTTGTGTGTGTGTGTGTGTTTGTGTGTGTGTATGTCTGTGTGTCACCCACTCTGACTTCTCGTCGTGGTGAGTAGTGTGTGTGTATCTTACCCATGCTGACTTCTCTGTCGGTAAGTAGTGTGTGTGTGTGTGTGTGTGTGTGTGTCTGTGTGTCACCCACTCTGACTTATCGTCGTTGGTGAGTAGTGTGTGTGTGTGTCTTACCCAAGCTGACATCTATGTCTGTGAGTAGTTAGTGTGTGTGTGTGTGCGCGTGTGGGTCTTACCCAAGCTGACATCTCTGTCTGTGAGTAGCGTGTGTGTGTGTGTGTGTCTTACCCAAGCTGACATCTCTGTCTGTGAGTAGCGTGTGCATGCGGTGGACGTCCCTCATGAGTGCTGCGTCTCCGAAGGTGAAGTAGACCACATCTCTCCCCGCCTCAGCAGCTGCCATCATCTGCAGCAGAGCTGAGCACACACACACACACACGCACACACACACACAAATAGATACATCTTTATACACATAGGCACATATGAGCTGCAATGTAATTACAGTCTAATTTGCAAACATACTTAAGTATGCGGGCACACACACAAACCAAAACACACACACTCGCCTACCTGCACAAGGCCACACTTACACCAACACTCACACACGCGCATGCACACACACGCACACATCCACACTCCCTCAGGAGCTGACAGGAAGACAGGGTGTGTCACAGCACTGCCCCGTACTGTCCGTGCGCAACATGAGCAACTCAAACGTCTTAGTGGCGGTGCGGTGCGGTGAGGTGCGGTGCGGTGCGTCTATTTAAACTACAGGTCAGGTGTGTAGAGTGCCGTCTATTTAAACTACAGGTCAGGTGTGTAGAGTGCCGTCTATTTAAACTACAGGTCAGGCGTGTAGAGTGTCGTCTATTTAAACTACAGGTCAGGTGTGTAGAGTGTCGTCTATTTAAACTACAGGTCAGGTGTGTAGATTGCCGTCTATTTAAACTACAAGTCAGGCGTGTAGAGTGCCGTCTATTTAAACTACAGGTCAGGTGTGTAGAGTGTCGTCTATTTAAACTACAGGTCAGGTGTGTAGAGTGTCGTCTATTTAAACTACAGGTCAGGTGTGTAGAGTGTCGTCTATTCAAACTACAGGTCAGGTGTGTAGAGTGTCGTCTATTTAAACTACAGGTCAGGTGTGTAGAGTGTCGTCTATTCAAACTACAGGTCAGGTGTGTAGAGTGTCGTCTATTTAAACTACAGGTCAGGTGTGTAGAGTGCCGTCTATTTAAACTACAGGTCAGGTGTGTAGAGTGTCGTTTATTCAAACTACAGGTCAGGTGTGTAGAGTGTCGTCTATTTAAACTACAGGTCAGGTGTGTAGAGTGTCGTCTATTTAAACTACAGGTCAGGCGTGTAGAGTGTCGTCTATTTAAACTACAGGTCAGGTGTGTAGATTGCCGTCTATTTAAACTACAGGTCAGGCGTGTAGAGTGTCGTCTATTTAAACTACAGGTCAGGCGTGTAGAGTGTCGTCTATTTAAACTACAGGTCAGGTGTGTAGAGTGTCGTCTATTCAAACTACAGGTCAGGGGTTTTACAGCAGTGAGGCTCCCCATACACGATGTGTTAGAGCAGTCACATCACGACAATACACAATACGCTAGTGTAATACACAATACATGACATAATTAAACACACCAGAAAACATGGATCTGCTTTCTTACAAGACACTCACAGGCACGGCCTCTCTCTTTCTTTCTTTCTTTCTTTCTTTCTTTCTTTCTTTCTTTCTTTCTCTCTCTCACACACACACACACACACACACACACACACACACACACACACACACACACACACACACACACACACACACACACACACACACACACACACGAAGGTGACTCCACAGGAAGGTGAATATTTAACGAAACTGGAAGTAAGAATGCTGATTAATGAGGATTGGGACACTAGTAAGGCTAAGAATAAACACACATACACACAAGTACACACAAAAACATTTACTTTCTCACACACATGTGCCCACAAAAACAGTTACTTTCTCATACACACATGCGCACATGCACAAACACACACTTAAACAAAGAGCAACACATCCACTCACAAACACACACACACACACAATCACTTCCTATCTCTCTCTCAAACACACACACAAACAATCACTTTCTCCTTCTCTCTCACACACACACACACACAAACAATAACTTTCTCTCCCACACACACACACAGTGAGTGAGTGTGTTCTCCTCCTTCTGAAGCTCTGTGGCATCCATTTGAAGGAGCTCCTGAGTACTGGGTGTTAGTGGATGGCCTGAGTTCTGAGCCTCAGTCAGAGAGGGTAGAGGGAGGAAAGGAAACACACACACACACACACACACACAAATATAAACATAAACTCACACACCCAAAACACACAGACAGATGCACAAACATACAAGAATAAAGCCACTAAAAACACACACACACACACACACACACGCACACACACACACACACACACACACACACACACACACACACACAAACACACACATAAAGTTGGGTCTCCGTAGAGCTCACTTCCGGCTGTTGGTTAATTAACTCTCCTTATTAACTGGGTGCAAAGTGAGTCATCAGGGCCTGTGTGTGTGTGTGTGTGTGTGTGTGTGTGTGTGTGTGTGTGTGTGTGTGTGTGTGTGTGTGTGTGTGTGGTGGCGTGCGTGCGTGTGCGCGTTCGTGCGTGTGTGAGATATTAAGAGGAAGTAATAGAGAGAATGTACCAAGTGTCTCTCTATGACTGTATGCATATTTTGTGTGTGTAATTGTGTGTAGATTTGTGTGTTTTGTGTGTGTAAGAGGTAAGAAAGAGAATGTTCCAAGCATCTCTCTCCCTCTCTCTCTCTCTTTCTCTCAGCATCTGTTCTCTCAGCATTCAGTCAGTTCCATGGCGCCTCATTTTCATCACCCCTTTTCTCTTCTCTTCTCCCTCTCTCATTCCATATTTGTACTCATCCACACTTCTCGACCTCTCCCCTGTTTTTCCACCACCCCCTTTTGACCTTCTCCCTCTCCTTAACCCCCCCCTCGCTCTCTGTCTCTCCTCTATACATTTCCACTTCCCTTCTCCTCACTCACTCACTCACTCACTCACACTCTCTCTCTCTCTCTCTCTCTCTCTCTCACTCTCTCTCTCTCTCTCTCTCTCTCTCCTCCATACCTTTCCACTTCCCTTCTCCTCCCAGGTCCCTCTCTCTTCCTCTCATCACCCCTATCATTCAGTTTATCCCCTCTTTATATCACCTCTTTTCTCTTCTCCTCCCCCTTTTCTCCTCCAAGACCCACCAAGGTTATTATAGTTTTCTATTTTCAAATTTGTTTTCTATTTTGATAATGTTTGTATTCAATCTGAATCTCTGTTTAATTTCACCGGTGGTTTCATTCGTTTCAGATTAGTTATAATTTCATGGGCTCATTTCTATTTCTATTGTATTTCATTTTAGTTATTATAATTGCAGTATTATAGTTATAGTCATTTTAGTTAAGACAAAAGTTGTCAAGGATTAGTGTAGCGTGAAACATAATCTGCTTATCATTGAAGATAAACATTTCACAACTAAACATGTACATAACACATGCAATACATTTGATTCAGACTGAAAGCCTGTTAAAAATGCGAGTCAGTCTGCGATTCAATTTTGCGAAAGGTTGTTGATATTTGTGCTTAACAGCCAATCAAATGATACCCTTGCCTTCCGTGCTCCTGAAGCTCCGTGTTGAGTGGTTGGGACTGTTTAGGGCTCGGTGCGAGCCACTGTGTTTGTTTCACAACACTGAATGCACAGCTGGAGGACCGCTAGAGGACTGTCAGGAGGTTTCCTCCCTCACATCTGACTTCTTCCCTTGACAATAAGTTTGTTGTCTGTTTCCCACAGCTAGAAGGCCTACTTCCATTAGTTGGTGCCCTGACACGCTATTTCACCATCTTAAGGTTGCCGGCTATGGCTACACAGAATTTTGGGAGTTTTTCTTGAAACGATTGAAACTAACAATAATTTTTTTGTCTTTCCTTATCATTATTAGTTTCATTTCGTTTTAGTTTTACATTATCTTCAAGTGTTTATTTTCACTTCACAGAAATGTCACAAATCCATTCACTTTCGCCTCAGTTTCAGTTCTCAATAATAATGTCCCACTCTTGCTTCTCCACCCACCTACAGTGTTCTTTCCATCCCCAATCTCTCTTTCTCTCTCTCTTCATCCCTCTGTCTTGGTACCCCTCCAAGGTTCTTATTTCTCTTCTCCTTCCTGATTTCTTTTTCTCTTCATCCCTCTATCTTGGTACCTCTCCAAGGTTCTCTTTTCTCTTCTCCTTCCTGATTTATCTTTCTCCCTCTCCTCCCCCTCCCCCACTATCCTCTCCATCTCAGTCTCGATACCCATCCACCGTTCTCTTCTCCTCCCCGATTCCTCTTTCTCCCTCTCCCTCTCTCCTCTCTCCATACCCGTCTCGGCCCCCAGACAAATGGTCTTGGTCCCCTTTACTGCCAGGAGTCCTCTTCCTCCTTCTCCTCATCCCCCTCTCCTCTCTTTGTCTCTGTCTTGACACTCCTCCACAGCACCTGTTCTTTTCCTCCTTTCATCTTTTAAGTTTCCCCCATTTGCCTCTCGTCTGGCCAGAGGCCGTCTGCCTCCAGGCCCCGATAGGATGTTACACTAACATAGGCAGCCATAGAGCGAGAGCGAGAGCAGCAGCTCTGACAGGCAGTCAGTAATGGATAGATGCACTGGGGCCTCCGCAATCAATTCCACTATTAATGGAGAATATTTAAGTTGTCAGCTGATCAATAGGAGGAGAGCCGACTGATAAGGCTTAAGTAAATGAGAGCGGGTCTGGTTAGAGTGAAAGAGAGGAGGAGTGCGAGGGAGAGAAAAACGGAAGAACGAGAGAGGGACAGAGAGAGAGAGAGAGAGAGAGAGAGAAGGAGGGAGAGAGGATTGTGAGGACAGAGGAAGGGACAGAAAAGGAGAGAGAGGAGATGGAGAAAGAGAGATGGAGAGAGAGAGGGATGGAGGAGAGAGAGAAAGAGTGAGATAGACAGAGAGAGAAGGAAAGCGTAAGAGAGAGAGAGAGGGCGTGCCTGTGTGAGTGTGTGTGTGTGTGTGTGTGTGTGTGTGTGTGTGGGGGGGGGGGGTTGTTGAGTGAGGTTCCATTTATGATTAATCTATATTTACTGGTACGGATCGACCCCTTTTCCTACTTGCCCTAATCATATAAGACATTCCAGTGATGCAATAAAAACCTTAAGAGCTTTTATCACAGGAGTGTGGGAACACAGAGATGAGACGGAGTATAAGAACACAGAGATGGGGGCGGACGGGTAGGAGATTATTACCCTCCAGTACCAATCCTTATGTGCAGGACTGGTACAGAGCTCTGATCAGATAGAAGCCAACACAACAGGTACATAGAAGAACTCCATTTACACACAAACACACACACACACACACACACACACACACACACACACACACACACACACACACACACACACACACACACAGAGACACACTCACACACAAACACAGACACAGACACAGACACACTCACACACACACACACACACACACACACACACACACTCACACAAACACAGACACAGGATGTAGCGAGACAAAAACACACACACCCTACTGCTGAAGGTCATACTACTATCTGACTGATATGCACTCATATTGGCCTCTTAGCTAACTAGCGGTGCCCTATACATGGCGGAGGCTAATATAGTGCCATATCTTGACACTGTAAAGGCACCACTGAAACTACATGAAGAGCAGGGGGGTTAAGGGTGACATTAGTCTGATTAAGGAATTGCAAGAGGGGTCAAGGGTTACCTTTAAGACGCGCGTCTCCTCCAAACACTCCGCAACCCCAGTTTCCCGTGGCAACCGCTGACAGGTGCTGGCTTGGCACGCCGGGCCGTGCAAAACCGCAGTAGGCCTGTGAAAGAGCGAGCAAACACACACACACACACACACACACACACACACACACACACACACACACACACACACACACACACACACACACACCCAGAGAACCACACTTACAAAAAGCAAATGTAAAACCCTTTTCAGGAAAATCAAGTGCGTACTTGAGTGTGGTATGCTGGGGGATTTATATCTTATTTTAATTGGTGACTGGTGACGTGGTAAATATAATAATATGTTATATACAATACAGTACAACACAACACAACATAATACCATTGAGGATAAACAGGAGCCAGTACCTGGAAGGAAAGACTATTATCATCTGAGGTCAGTGTTAAGGGTGTTAAGGGGTGTCAGGGGTGTTAAGGGGATGTGCTTTAAGTGAGTGACAGAAGTGGTGGGTGGAGGGACAGGGCCTCCATTTTCACTGAGATGGAGTGAACACACACCCACACACATACACACCTTGCCCCCTCCCCCACCTCTCCACACACACAAACACACATACCTACACAGATGCATACGTATACATACATAGACCACACACACACATACCCTGGTCTCTATATACGTGCAAATAAACACACACAGACCTACACCAATATATACATGTACACATACACAGAGGACCCCAACTCACACATACATGTACAAATAGAAACACACACACTCTCTCACACACACACACACACACACACACACACACACACACACACACACAGCCCCGATAAAACACATATGACACATGCCATTCGCACACACATGGGACCCCACCAATTCTGACACACACACAAACACACACACACACACACACACACACACACACACACACACACACACACACACACACACACACTCTCCCACCCCCAGGGTCTGGCAGGGATTGCAGGCTGCTGAAAGGGCAGTGGTGGCAGTACGCTAAACAGCCCCGCCCTCTGCAGCCACCCCCGCCAACCCCTCTGCTCCCCCCCACGCCCCACCCCACAATAGACAGGATTGATCTGCACGGCCTGGCATTTCTCACAACGCTGTCAAAACTGTCATCTTTTCATTTCCCTTTTACCCCCTCCCTCCCTCCCTTTCTTTCTTTCTCTCTTTCAAATGCCTTTCTGACAGCAGAGGCTTGACAAGCACCGACGTCTTGATTTTCTGTGTTGTGAGACGTCTCTCAGAGAGAGAGAGAGAGAGAGAGAGAGAGAGAGAGAGAGAGAGAGAGACATGGATAGAGAGAGAGAGAGAGAGGGAGGAAGACAGAGAGGAAGACAGAGATAGAGAGAGACATGGATATAGAGAGAGAGACAGAGAGGAAGACAGAGATGGAGAGAGAGAGGAAGAGACAGAGTGGGAGTGAAAGAGAGAGAAAGAAAGAAAGAGAGTGAGAAGGAAGGAGAGGGAACACCATGGAAACGCTGGTAGGTGTTTAATCGACCGCTGGGCTACTGATGACCACCTGACCAGACCACCTGTGTGGGTTCAGATATAGAGCTAAGCACAGACCCAAACAGGTCTGCGCCCACTACACCTTCATGGCTCTTTGCATTCAACCTCAATTACACTGAGGACACAAAGAGATGTAATAACTGAATGTAAATATATAACATTGTATACATGTAAAGTGTAAATGTTTGTGTAAATGTTTCAAATGTTCCAGAGAGTAACATTTTACCTGGTCATGACCAAGAGGTTTCTGCCAGGTAACACGTCTCCACACAAACACAAGTGGACAGACACACATACTCTATTTTTCTCTCTCCGAGGCGAACACACAGGTACACATATGTTCGCTGATCCTCTCTCTCTGACATGATCAGCACTCACACACGTGCAGATACACACACACAGGTCATCACACACACACACACACACACACACACACACACACAGAGACCATACAGCCTTACACACACACACACACACACACACACACACACACACACACACACACACACACACACACACACTGCAGAGAGCCAGTGATTCGAATGGCTTTCACCAGGGCACCCTGTTCTGCTCCATCTAGCCACTAGTGCATCATCATCATCATCATCATCATCATCATCATCATCATTTCCCAAAAAATGGCAAAAATAAAAACCACCCCAGGTCCCTACACGCCTGAGGAGGGGCAAGCAGGCCCAAATGCTGCCTGCAACAGCCTAATGAACTGAACCAATCTGAAGTGCATGGTATATTCTTTTCCTTCCTGTGCAGACTCTCTTTGTTTGCCCTGCACCTGAACTGATCCTTAGGTTAGATGTGCCCGCTGCCAGACTTTGTGTGTGTCACTACCCAAAGACTGTGTGTGTGTGTGTGTGTGTGTGTGTGTGTGCCTGTGTGTGTTTGTGTGTGTCACTACCCAAAGACCGTGTGTGTGTGTGTGTGTCACTACCCAAAGACCGTGTGTGTGTGTGTGTGTGTGTGTGTGTGTGTGTGTGACTAACCAAAGTCTTTGCGCAGCGTCTCCGCTTGCCTATTAAGGGCCCGCCATTAGCTTGGTAAGCGAGACAGCACAAACACACTCGACTATAATGGGCCCAGGTGCTAAACTCACCTCCTAGATTTATGCTTGTTTATGTTCACGGTTACGGTTATTTGTTCTCATGCACTGTGTGTAATGGCGCGGTGCTAGAGCAATTAAACCGTCAGACGCCAAATCTGAAAGCAGATGCCATTTCAGGATTACCCCCCCCCCCCCCCCATCCCTCCCTATTGGTGTGTGGCAACTATGGTGACTATCTTCTGTGGAAGATCAAAGCTTTACATCAAAGAGCAGCTGTAGACTCCCCCCAACACACACACACACACGTGCACACCCACACACACACACACACACTCTTCCAAAACACATTAATAATACAGGAGTGTGTTCTGGTGTCTACAAAATGGCTACAGATGATATAGCCAGAGAGAGTAAAGGAGGGCCGAAGGAGAGAGAGGCAAGGAGGAAATGAGGTAAACGAGCGCAACGTATCGTTCCTGTTCTCATTGCTAATTGCTTACATCATCGAGTCAGTACTACTCAGTGTTGGAGTGAGAGAAATACCGGCGGCTCGTTAAAACTTTACTATATCAAAGGGGCTGTTTCCAGCAAAACTCTTGCGAATCTACTGTCTTGGGTTTTCCTTAAAAACAAATCGCTGAGGTCTCCAATGAAATGAGACATGTTTTGGTATTAGACTGTAATGGGAATGGGATGAATTAAATGTTTTGCTATACTGCACTATTCTCGTCGGTCTAACTGTGAGAACGCCTGCCTTGCAGAGCAACACATATAGCCCCACATATGTCTGGAGACCAATTCAATTCAGTTCAATTTTATTTATACAGCGCCAAAACAACTAAATTGTCTCAAGGCGCTACATTGGAATTCAGTCTGTGTGTGTGTGGAAAGCATTTGCATGCTGTGTTCTGTGGGTCTGAAACATCCTACACCAAATGTGAGGAGTCTTGAGTCGTGAGTAGCAGTGCCAATTCAAACCGAAGACAGTCAAGGTGACTGATGCACTTGTCAGGTTGTGGGTGGGTTTAGTTGGACAACCATCCTTGTTCCTGTTGGCTCTCTCAACAGTATTCAATGCCTTATTTAAAGTATATGCAGACTGTGTCCTCTTCAGGCCACGAGAGCCTGGGTGACCAACACACCTTTGATGGTGCTGTTTCCTGTTTGACCAGCACCTCTGCACTCACCTTATTGAGCTCTCGGGTCAATCTGTCGGGGTGGAACTGTTCCAGGAAGTTCCGGAACCTCAGAGCATCTATGGCAACGATCTCTGTGCACCTTCTCTGCCACCGGTCTCTATGGGAACCAAACAACAAGTCTTACTTTTTCCTGCCCTCACTTGACATACATAGCAGTAATTTAGTCTTCAACTTCTGGGATTATCTTTCACAGTGGAAAGAAACAAATATCTACACGATACCTGAATCACAGATACTTCTTTGAAAATTCAAGATCTGACATGGAGACACAGTCAAGTTACATTTCTATGTGCTACCTGATAACAACCTACGCTTTACAACGGGCCTATTGGTAGCTTTGCCACTCAAGGCTGATCAAAGTACGCCCATCAATGACTTATGCATTATGAAGTACAGCTCCAACACAAGAGTCTTCGATATGCTTTATGCTTAAAACAAACATACAACATATGGACAGAGGGACTGGAAAAAGAAACAGTTTTAAGTTTTCGTAAATTCCCAAATCACCTGGGAGTCTGGTCATCGCAACCTCCATCCCATCTGTAGGTCTCAGCGTAGCCTCTATACCTACTGTACTGCTCAGTACCTGGATTAGAGAGAGAGAGATGGAGAGAGAGAGAAGGAGAGAGAGAGAGAGAAAGAGACAGAGAGAGAGAGGGGGGGGGGGGTTGAAAGAGAAAAAGTGCAGAGACGACAAGAGGGAGAATAAAGGACCAGAAGGAGAGAGAGAGGGGGGAGGGAGAGAAAGAGAAGAGAAAGGAAGAAGGAGAGATGCAGAAAGGAAGGAAAACAGATATTATAACAGACATTTCAAATTCCCCCTCTCTGCCCTTTCAGTGCCCAGGTAGTAGTTGTCTGTGGCAGTCAGGAGCTGTGACAAACACTCAGGTAAGTGAATAATAACAAGAAGCCTTCACTGAGAACCACACACACACACACACACACACACACACACACACACACGCGCACGCACGCACGCACACGCAATCTGACCCTCAGCTGGAGACCAATGCACAGCTAAGACAGGTGTAAATAGAGACGATGGTAAAAAATTTAACACATTACACACAAATAGAGTATATACATGAACACACACATATAGTGTCACTCACACACACAGAGGATATGTGTGCACACATACAAACACTCAAACACACTCGCAGACCAGACACACACCAGATGCATCAAACACATATTCCCTCAAATAGACACACACACACACACACACACACACACAGGAGCTCAAACACCCACGCATGCACACATACACACACATACAGGCACATATAAATGAACACAAGCACACACACACACACACACACACACATATGCATGCGCGCTAGACACACACACAAACACACAGGAGCACAAACGCCCACGCATGCACACACACACACACACACACAGGCACAAATAAATGAACACAAGCACACACACACACACACACACACACACACACACACACACACACACATAGGCATGCGCGCGCCAGACACACACACACACACACACACACAAACACACACACACACACACACACACACACACACACACAAGGAGCATGAAAAGCCCCTGACTACCCCGATGAGTAGTTTTTAAACAGCCCCCTGCTCTTGTGCAATCAGTGCGTGCTGACCTGGAGCAGTGGGGGCACCTGTCTCCTGACGGGGGAAGGTCAACTTATTACCCCCCCACCAGGATGAGAGGGGCACTAGAACACTCCCGACAGGGGCAACCTGGGGTGGGGGCTCCAACACACACACACACACACACACACACACACACACTGTGTACTACAAAGGTAATCATACTCTCTTGCTAACAACGGAAAACAAGTGGACACATGAAACCACACACAGAAACACAAACAGACACACACACCTCAACACACACAAACATACACTGAACATGACACGGAAGTATTGTAAAGACACACACACACACACACACACACACACACACACACACACACAGGCACATCCCGTAGTGCATCACCCATTCATTACATCCCATTAGTTATCACTGGGGCGCACATCCTGAAGTCTGATTAAATCAGCTGATCAGTGTGAGGACCCCAGCCTCCTGACAACCTACCCTTTTAACCCTACACACACACACACACACACACACACACACACACACACTCAAGAACACGTGCACGCACACACACACACACACACACTCAAGAACACGTGCACGCACACACGTTATTGCTCATACATTTAAGTTAGCCATCACACTAACTCAATTAATAAGCGTCATCTGTGCAGATGCACTCAGCGGTTAGAATATATCAAATTATTCCCACAAGCACATTTAAAAATATGTCTGCACCAGGGGTGAACTTGGAGTCTCATCTCAAGACCACATAAAGGAGGCATTGGCCAGGATATTTAGGCATATTTAGCACTGCTCTTTCCTGAGTACTGCTGTTTTATTGAACAAGTTCAACTGAATTAGAAAAACAGCTGTGTGTGTGTGTGTGTGTGTGTGTGTGTGTGTGTGTGTCTGTGTAAGATTCCAGCTGTTACATTTCCAAAACAGAGTCCTTCTAATAATGCCCCTTACCTCTGCAACCCAGTCTAAATTCAGACCTGCCGTAGTCGACTCTCCGTGAGCTTTGTACCCCTCAAGCCCCTCCACTTCTCCACCCCCCCCCCCGCCTCCGACACCGCTACCTGGGGCTGAGCCAGTCCTTCCCCCAACTCACTTCCTCTCCGTCTCCTGACTATGATCGAACGCGGTCGATACCATCAACCCCAGGTTAGGCAATCCCATTCCAGCCAATCACACGAGATCGCCACGGTCACTGAAAGCTTAGACAAAGTCTGATAGCTCAGCTCTGGGTGCTTAGGGCATTTAGATGAGTGCAGATCGCTGCTCTTACACAAAGATCAGGAGATGTAGACGGGAGATGTCTGACGTGGAAAAGCTCTTAAATTAGATTTAGATTGCAGATGGTTTTATCTCCACACAGGTAAGATACGCATTTAGAACCTGTATGACTATGCATCCTCCATAAGAGCCGAACCTCTGACCTTGGTGGCTAATGGAGGCGATAGTGGTTCAGGAGGTAGAGGAGTCGTTTAGTAATCGGAAGGTTGCTAGTTCGATCCCGACTCCTCCTCACCAATTGTCGAAGTGTCCTTGAGCAAGACACTGAAGGTGCAGGTTGGCATCTTAGATAGTAGCCTCTGCCATCTGTGTATGAATGGGTAGATGTCTGAGACATTAATGTGTAACGTGCTTTGAGTGCTCTCTGAGTAGAAAAGCGCTATGGAAATGCAGTCCATTTACCATATTGCTGTATTTCATTGTTCAGAACACACTGAATAGCATAGCTGTTTAGCTTTGGTCCAAAGACATGCAGGGTGGCCTTGTCTAGGCCTCTTGACTGATCGGTCGCCTCGTTAAAACTGTTGCCGAGTTGGGCTGGCTGCCTAGTTTGTTGCCAAGTGTTTATTGAGGCTCTCTGGGGTTTATGCCTGAAGGCCTTTTGTACTTCCTGGCAAAGCCGGACTGCCAGAATACCGGGCCGCCATCTCCTGCCACTTTCTTCCCCCACCACGACCTCATCCAGTGACGCACCTCCCAAAAATCGGGAGCGGCTGCCTCGTCGCTCGCACTATTTGAAGTGTGTCTGCAACATCCGGTGAAGAGAGCCGAGAATTACACCGTGTAGCCACTGCACATATGACAAAGAAAGAACTTGAGCTTGAAAATGTTCTAATGAAGATGGCAGTTGCTGGTCTACTTTGGGAAGAGATTAGATTATATTTTGCTTTCTGCTTGCTGTTCGATTTCAATCTCATTTTCTAGTTTAGGTCGGCATACGGAAGAGGTTAACTTCATTCCTTTGGAGGGAGCCAGAAACAAAGAAGGTGGACATTACAAAAGCCTCGTCATGAAGGATCAGACAAAACAGACAAAAACAAAAAAGAAGGAGAGAAGAGATGTGAAAAAAAAAAAAATAACACAACCCTCCCCCAGTTCATTTCAGAATCAGCGATGACATTTTGTGTATATGCCAACACATTCTCAGAGGTCATCTGGTCAATGGAAATTCAGTTGGAATTCTATTCAATTATGACGACCCCAATTGTCAAGAAAAATTCTTCGGGTTGTAAAAGAGAGAAAGAGAGAGAAAGAGAAAGAGAGAGAGAGAGAAAGTGAGAAAGAGAGAGAGCAAAAGAACGAGAAAAAATAAGAGATTATAAGAGTGCAAAAGAGAGAGAGAGACAGTGAGAGAGAGAAAGAGAGAGAGAGAGAGAGAGAGAGAGTGAAAGATGAAGTGAAGGAGAGATGCTGGAAGGATTGCAGGGGGAGGAGGACGGCTAATGCACGCGAGCGGCTGAAGCAGCCTCATCAGCAGCTCCTAGCAGTCTACATTCATGTGTAAATGTGAGTGAGCGGGCGAGCGAGAGAGAGTGAGTGAGTGGGACCTTTTGGCAGGGGCCTCTGCTAATTCACCACCACTAATTTGCGGTGGAAAAAGCCCAGCGGAGAAGAACCCCAAAAAGGTCAGGCACGCATTTCAACCCAGCCTACTGGAGGTGCGAGGAAGAGAGAGGTGGAGAGGAAGAGGGAGGTGGAGAGGAGATTTTTCCCAGGAGAGACCACTGTCATAATACTAACATCAATCTCAAAGAAGGAGGAGGAGGAGGAAGAGCTGGGAGAGACAAAGCCTGTCTGCGAAGGAGACGAATCCATATTCTGCCTAATCATCCTCACATGGGTAGAGGTGTCACCACTTATCAAGACACTGCGAAGAGGCACAGATGAAGTAAACCCAAACGAAACAAACCAACACAACACAAACGGACGTGTGTCTGTAAGTGGCGGAGTTAAAAAGCAGGGTACCATTAAGCGTATACATTTACATGGAATTGTTTGGAGACAGGAAGTGTGCAGGGGAGGAGGCAGACCCCCCGCCCACTCCGTCCACCGCTCCGCTAACCACTAGCAGCCATTTGCGTCAGACTTCCTGGGGAAGTTGTCGTCGGTGATGGTCGCCAACGGTGACTCATCTCCCACGGTCGGTCCCCCCCCCCCCCCCACCACCACCACCACCACCACCACCTCACCCCGCCCCCTGCCCACTTTCATCCTATTTATACCCCTGACCGCCCTCATGGCAACCACAGCCACAGCAATCAAGGCAAACTCAATTACGTAGCCTGGCACTTCTCCAAAGTTCCTAGGGGGTGGGAGGAGGGACATCCATTAGCCCCTGCGCCCCCCCCCAACTCACCAACAGAGCGCCCCCCACCACCACCCCCTATCCCCACACCATGATCCAATGGAGGCAGGGTGAGGCAGTGTTGGGTGGGGTGGGGTGGGGGCTCTGTGGCGTAGTGAGTGATTTAGCGTTGGGTAGAGCCACAGTGTGGGGAGCCGCTGCCAGTGCCAAGCAGGATTAATAAGGATGATGGAATGGGCGAGTGCATTAGTGGAGCAGGTCCTGGGCAGGTCTTCCTGCCGTAATGAATTGTGGGCCGGCGGTAATAAAGTTAAGTGCTGTAAGTGGAAGAGGCGGTGCGGATGGTGGTGTATGTGTGTGTGTGTGTGTGTGTGTGTGTGTGTGTGTGTGTGTGTGTGTGTGTGTGTGTGTGTGGAGGAGGAGGGCTGGTCAAGACGGGCGTCTGAAGGTGACTTCACCGGAGACAGCCGTAGGGACGGGCCAGACGGAAATGCCCGGAATACTGATAAGGAAACGTGAAGAGATCCATGTTGGAAGAAGCTGAACGGAACATTGGTGCTTTACCGTGACATGTACAAGTGGGACGGACACTGGCAAGCAGATGGAGCTACACTCGGCTACAGCCGAGAGCGACGTTTCACACACATATTCCATACGTGACACACAGGAGTTAAACCTGGGGCTAGCTTCTGTGGAGGGGATTTGACAAGAGATTTGGCACGG
>NC_045174.1:16014709-16022209 GCF_900700415.2 Clupea harengus | reverse complement strand
TGTGTGTGTAGGGGAGTGTGGGTTGGTGGGTGGGGGTGGGGCTGGGTACCCCGGAATCACTCAAGTGTGGCCCACAGCTGTCAATCACTCTGAGACAAACAGCAATAAACGGGGGAGTGGGGGTAGGAGGGGCAGGGGCAGGACGGCTTGACTGACACTGATAGACACAAACACAAACAGAGTCCTGGAGCGCGCGCACACACACACACACACACACACACACACACACACTCACATTGCCATTCTTACCTACACACTCCTGTGATGAATTGAATATCAATGCATGCTTTCACATGAATGAACATATCCAATACAAGCGTGCACACACACACACACGTATCTGTTAATAGCATGCATCTATTCACACACACAGAAACAATTGCTTTCTCACTTTTTAGCTCTGCCGAATGCACACACACATCCATGTAAACACACACACACACACACACACAGTGCACACTCATGCATGCATGACACTGTCTCATGCTCTTGCGCGCACACATAAAAAACACAAATACAAAAACACACACACACACTCACACATGCAAGCCACTCTCTCAAGCTCGCTCGCGTACACACACACAAAGAAACACACACACATACACACACAGACAGTAGTGTGGTGGGGCTGCCCAGTCTTGCCCCCGCAGCACGAGCCTTCAGCGAACGTGACATTCGCATCTCCCCTCCTGCACCGACATTGAGAGCCCCACAGCCACTGAGGAGCTGTCCAACAGTCAAACACACACACACACACACACACACACACACACACACACACACACTCACACACACTCTCTCACTCTCTCACACACACACACACACACACACACACACACACACACACACACACACACACACACACACACACACACACACACACACACACACTGAGGAACTGCCCAAAAGCCTGACACACTATGGCAGCCCAGGAAGAGAGGAGAGGAGAGGAGAGGAGAGGAGAGGAGAGGAGAGAAGAGGATAGAGTGCAGGAAAGCAGAGCGACTGTATCGCTGAAGCGGCTCCAGATCAGTTCACTCTGAGTGGGGAGAGAAAGGTGACCGCAAGGAGCAGATAATAGAAAACAGGGACAAAGAGGAAGAAGAAGACAAAGAAGAAGAGGAAGAAGAAGAAGAAGAAGAAGCAGAGGAAATCTTGTGTCCCACTCACACACTCAAGAGGAATATTTCAGAGTTTGCAGCCCATAAAGATCAAAGTGAACCATCCAGGTCAGAGAAAAGCAGAATGGGGCCAGATTCTGCTCAGTTTTCTTTAACACTGTAGCAATCAGCAAATTCCAATATTAGAATTGATCAAATAATAAAATGTTGATCATTTCCAACTTATACTTTTAGAGAGCTGTTGAAAAGGTTTTTTTATACACTTTAATCTTTTTGTAGCTGATCAAAGGTTTCCACTCTTCGGTAGATTAGATAAGCAGACAGTAGGTCTATGCTCCCCCTGGTTATGCATCAGCTGCAGTTTTCCTCCTCATCACTCCTTACCTGAAGCATCCCGTGGCCCTGGTCTTCAATGGTGCCCTCACAGGTGATGTGGAGCCGAGTGAACCTTTTCTCCGAACTGAGAAGAGAAGTAAAAAGAGAAATCACATAAACACATAAAACCCGCTTTGCTCTTTAATGATGAGAGCATGTGTCCTTGCATTCCTCAAGAATCGGCCCCAAAACTGAATATTCTTGATACTTTGACCTCTACTCCATACGCCTAATTGCGTACATTAGTGAGACTCCACCAAATCTCTCTCATTTAAAGCTTCTTTTCCTCTTTTGTGTCCGAGTGAACATTAATGCCAATAACAATAACACCTTTCGTTGTCCTACATCTAAACTGGAAGACTAGTCTGTGTATTTTGTGTTTGTTTGTGAGACAGGCTGACTCCATACCTCTCCTATTCACACACACACACACACACACACACACACACACACACACACACACACACACACACACACACACACACACACACACACACACACACACACACAGAGACAGGCTGACTCCATACCTTTCCCATTCTGGAAATCGGCTCAGGCTTTGCCGGGTGAATGTCACCAGTCCAGTAGGCGCTGTGGAAACGAGAGAATATTATAAATAAGAGACGAGATAAGAGATAAGAGAAGAATCTCATTATTTTTTGTCTTTGTAAACTTCCATGAAAAGAGTCACACTGAAAAGTGAAACAGGCAAATAAGGTCCTTACGGTTTTCGGTGACTTGTTTGAAATAACAGAGGAGAGTTTTCAGCTTCTCCACTTTTCTGGGTGAGGAGCCTTCAAACAACCTGCGGGAGAGAGAGACATTACACTATTATATATATTACATTTACTGCAGCATAATGCAGGGAGTAGCTACCAAGTACAGAGGTAGGCTACTTAGAAAGAAGGAATATGGTTGTAAATCCAACCCAACACAATTCAAATAAAGCTTTATTTTTCTGAAGTTTAAGCTAAGAGCTTTTATGCCTGTCATTTGGCCATTTCAAAAGCTGTTACAGTGGAACAAAAACACGTACACCAATATCTATATGCTTAAGATTTTCAGACTGAGACGTGTGCGTTGACACACACTGGTATTGTTCAATCAGTACGAATGGCAAGGGGGATGTGTAAGAGAGGGTAAACCTACACTATGTGCATTGATCATGTTATGTGATCGGCTTGGGCCCCCCACCTCCCAACACACACACACACACACACACACACACACACACACACACACACACACACACACACACACACACACACACACACACACACACACACACACAATGATGGGCACACTAGAGAACAGCCCTGGGCACAGGGGCACAAAAGGGGGGGGGGGGTGGCACTCATATGCCACTTCACAGCACTCACACAAAAACACACAGAGAGAAAGAGAAAAGGAGAGAGAGGGAGAGAGAGAGCACCAGAGGGAAATAAATGGAAAGATGGACTGGAGGAGGGAGAGAGAGAAAAAGACGAAGAAAGAGAAGGACTGAGGGGGAGAGAGAGAGAGAGAAATGCAGTGAGTGAGAGAAAGAAAGAGAGAGAAGGAGGGAGAGAGAGAGACTGAGAGAGAATGTGTATTCCTAGCATTCACCCTTGAGGTACATTAACAAATCGAACATTCCTCCTTTTCAGAGAAGCCTGCCGGGAGTTAAAAAAAAACAAAAAAAACCTCAGTCCTCTACTATGCCATCACAAAGTGAAGGGAGCCCAAATGAGTGTGTGTGTGTGTGTGTGTGTGTGTGTGTGTGTGCTTGTGTGTGTGAGTGATGTGTGTGTGAGTGATGTATGTGTATTTGTTTGTGTTTGTGTGTAATGTGTGTGTGTGATGTATGTGTGTGTGTGTGTGTGTGTGTTTGTGTGTGTGAGTGATGTGTGTGTGAGTGATGTATGTGTGTGCGTGATGTATGTGTGTGGGCATGAGTTTGTGTGTGCTTGAGTTTGTGTGTGTATGTGATGTTAGTGTGTGTGCTTGTGTTTGTAAGACATGTTTGTCTGTGTGCTTGTGTTTGCGTGAGTGCTTGTGCTTGTGTGTGTACGTGATGTTTGTGTGCATGATGTATGTGTGTGTGTATGTGTTGGATGGGGTGCAGTGCGTTGGGGTGGGGTAGCGTGTAGACTATGTTAAAGGTATATGTGAGTGTGTGTCTGTGTGTGAGATAGAGAGAGGGAAAAGTCTCCCTCTCTTTGTGAATGTTTGTGTATGTGTGCCGTGTCTGTAAGAGAGGGGCTCTCTGGCTTGCCTGTGTATGAGTGTGTGTGTGTGTGTGTGTGTGTGTGTGTGTGTGTATATGTGTATCTGTGTGTGTGTGTGTGTGTGTGTGTGTGTATCAGTGGTTGTCTGTGTGTATATGTGTATCTGTGTGTGTGTGTGTGTGTGTGTGTGTGTGTGTGTGTGTGTGTGTGTGTATATGTGTATCTGTGTGTGTGTGTGTGTGTGTGTGTGTGTGTATCAGTGGTTGTCTGTGTGTATATGTGTATCTGTGTGTGTGTGTGTGTGTGTGTGTGTGTGTGTGTGTGTGTGTGTATATGTGTATCAGTGTGTGTGTGTATGTGTGTGTGTGTGTGTGTGTGTGTGTGCCTGTACTGTGTTAGCCACAGAGCCTTTGCTCTACCCAGACTTCCACCCAGCAGCCCCCCCCCCCACCCCGCAGAGGGACTGGCAGGGGCCGACGTGCATTTAGCGGAGTGAGAGGAGCTTGAGCAGGAGGGGTGGTTTGTGTGTGTGTATCTGCGTGTGTTTCTCGGGTGAGAAGACTTTGAGTGGGACGGGTGTGCAGTGACAGGGTGGAGGTGGAGGCAGAGGCGAGGACTGACTGTGTGTGTGTGTGTGTGTGTGTGTGTGTGTGTGTGTGTGTGTGTGTGTGTGTATCAGTGTGTGTGGCACTGAAAGCCCCTCGGGGAGGAGGGAGAGCTCATTCATCTCCGGTCCACTCCAGCTTTCATCTCTGCTCTCTGTCAAGGCTGCCGCGGGGCGAGAGCGAGCTGTGCGTCACACGGCCCAGGAGAGAGGAAACGTGCCTCTAACATGAACCACCGGAGCCCCGTGCTGCATTTAACACTGGGAGCATTTAACACTGGGAGCATTTAACACTGTTGCATTTAACACTGGGACCATTTAAAACTGGGAGCATTTAAAACTAGTGCATTTAAAACTCGGACCATTTAACACAGGGAGCATTAAACACTGGTGCATTTAACACTGGGACCATTTAACACTGTTGCATTTAACACTGGTGCATTTAACTCTGGTGGATTTAACACTGGGACCATTTAACACTGATGCATTTAACACTGGTGCATTTAACTCTGGTGGATTTAACACTGGGACCATTTAACACTGGTGCATTTAACACTGGTGCATTTAACACTGGGATAATTTAACACTGGTGCATTTAACACTGAGAGCATTTAACACTGAGAGCATTTAACACTGGGAGCATTCTGTACAGCAGCATGAAGTGCTTGAAATGCACTACATAACAATAACATTTGTTAGCACATTTACTAAATTTAGAGGAGGAACGAGAAACGCGGCTTCCCCCTGTTGCAGAAAACATCGACCACCCCCACCCCCCATTCCCCACGGTCCACGCAAACACCCAGCCCCCCAACCGGGACTACAAACTCTGAAAACGAAGACCTGGCCTTAAAGACCCACATCAAAGCTCTGCAGAGATGGCTACGGAGACATGCACCCATTCTCTCAGAGTGCCAAAGGAAGAACCCTTCTCAAAAGGGAAATGACTGTGCTATGAGCCTTACAGTAGGGGTTAACAACTGATTCCTTGGGACTGGAAGACTGAAGCATAAAACACACCGGGAAGATCTGTCAAATATTGAGGTGTGATACTCTGACAGTGATAAAAAGCTGGAAAGAGTGGTTATTGTAAATTATGGCAGGGGATTCACACTGTTCAGTGTTGACTGTTGGACCCAACATGGAGGCAGAACACAGAAAAATACCCAGGAACTCACTGCGGTGGATCAGGACAAAGAGGGAAAGGACAACAAGCACCCGATTCTAGATCAAGTCAGGACAAGGACACACACAGGACTCAGCCTCCTGATCTTAAATCAGTGTGAGGGATCTTATAGTCAGACAGAAACACAGTATCCCTCCACAGACACACACACACACACACACACACGCACAGACACATGCACACGCACACGCACACGCACACACACACACAGGCATGCATACACACACAATTACCCAAAATTACACACACACACACATACACACACACACAAAGCTGGCCCTGAACCACCATTGTCAGAGCACCCCCATCTGGATCAATGTTAATTTGATTTTCTCCTCCATTTGGGTAATCGCAACAAGGGGAGCCGTGGAGACGGGTCTCGGCGTCCGGCCGGCCAGCCGTGATTGGTGGACACAAGCAGAGTACTGCTGCCACTGCAGCCCCCTTCAGAAAGGACTGCAAGCGGGGGAGAGCATGACATTAATCCTCCAAAGGATGGCGTCTCGTGTGGAGGCAGCCACAGAGGAGGGAGAGGAAGAGGAATAGATAAATAAATAATAAATCACATCGCACAACAAAAAACTACCCATCCATCTCACACACACACACACACACACACACAAAATAAACTACCCATCCATTTCTCACACACACACAGACAAACACACACAAAATGAACTACCCATCCATTCCACACACACACACACACAAAATAAACCACCCATCCATCTCTCACACACACACACACACACACACACATACAAAATAAACTACTAGGGGTGTAAATCTCTCATGACAAAGACGATCCGATTCGTATCGCGATACATGGGCACGATACGATACAAGAAAAGATGCATGTTGATAAAAACGATTCAGTACAATTCGATACGATTCGATGCGATGCGATGCGATGCGATGCAGTTCAATAATTGAAAACACTGAGTTGTGAGGAAACAATGGACCTCATTCTTGAACATTTTCTTAAGTGTCTTAGTAAATATCTTCTTACCAACCTCAGAAAAGATCTCCGCTGGATTTATGAACGCCTGGAAATGTGTTCTTAATTGAAAGCGCTTTCTCATGCGCCTGAACTTGCATACAGAAACGCCCCGCCAGCTCCTTATAAGAGCATGCTATTGCAACATGTGCACACTCCACAGGCAACGCGAAAGCAACTTCAGAGACTGATCAAAATCATTTCAAAGCAAGCACCAGTAAACCCAGACCTAATTTCACCAGGGAAGAGGTGGAGGTAGCCTACTATTGCAGAATGTAGATGTGTCCATTCTATTCCACTATGTCTATATCCACGCGATTGAGTTTAGTGCTTAATTATTTATTCACTGACATTTGCAGTGTTCATATTGTGCTTATTTATTTATTCACTGCCATTTGCAGTGTTCATATTGTAACAAATCACGGAAGTGCGGAATATTTGTTATGGCTTTTTATTAAACACTAAACACAACACAATGTCGAAATGGCACGGGCTTTATGCCCTGGTACAAGTTATCACGAACAGACTGTGCTACCGTCACACACCTGTATAAACTCCGTCCCAACACAGAACAACGACATGCAATTAGAACAGTAAGGAACATAGTTAGGGAACATCGTTGAGCGCTAGTGCATCACGCACGGCATTATGGGGCGACTATGCCGGCACGTTACAATAAAGTTTTTTTTTTTATGTTAGGACATCATGATGGCTCGGTCTCGGAATCATGACTATAAATGTTAAACACAGTTGTTAATGATACAAATATTCTCCTATTTATTATTATTATAATTATTTAAATCCGAGGATGTCTGTAGAAACACGCAATCAACAACGATTTATCTTCCTTGGCTAAAGTAGCTAGCATAGCATAGGCCATTGAAATGGATAGGGTAGCTAGCATAGCATTGGCCATTGAAATCATAGACATAGTATACATGTCTATGATTGAAATGACTAGCGTAGCTAGTTGTAATCTGTCATTCTCTGGTCTTGGCGTTATTTGTGAG
>NC_045174.1:15974709-16007209 GCF_900700415.2 Clupea harengus | reverse complement strand
ATGAATCCATATTCAATGCCATCGCCTCCCTGCCCACTCATCCTCCGTCCTGTTAGTCAACAACTCCCGCCATCCGTCAATCCTAGTCATCGCCACAACTACTCCTTCCCTTTACCGTCAATCACCAAATATGTAAATAACGTCAGAGGGGGCGGGGGGGGGGGGGGGGGATTTACATTTCCTCCTTCACAAAGAGAAGCGGTGTCTGAGGCGGAGCAAATGTGTACGTGAATTTCTGTGCAATTGTATTGTGTGTGTGCATGTTGAGTGTGTGAGTGTTTGTGTGGGTGTGCGTGTGAGACTGTTTTGGGGTGTGCATGTTGTGTGTGAGTGCTAGTGTGTGTTGTTTGTGATTGTGAGTGTTTGTGTGATTTTGTGTGTGTATGTGTATGTGTGTGAGTGTGTGTGTGTGTGTGTGTACACACAGGTGCATTGTATTGTGTAACAGCTCAGCAGGGCTCTGGCAGTGGAGCTGACATTTATCAGAAAGCTCTGAGCCTGACACATTCATTTTAAAGAACCATTGGGTCAGTTTACAAGACACGCAAGCGTCCGCTGCTTTACGGCCCTAAGACCACATCTGTGTGTGTGTGTGTGTTTGTGCGTGTGTGTGACGCCCTTCTCTGCCTCTTACATCTTTCCGGAAAAAAACGTACTCCCAACGACGGGCCAATTTTGGAAGGGTATCCAATTAGGTCCGCAGACTTTTACGAGTTGGCGAGCTGTCACCGTAAAATATGCACACAATTTCGCCCCCCTGCACAGGCTGTTGGGAGATGGTTATTTATTGTTTGTCAGAGGGGCTGGAACATGCTTCTCCACTTTATGTAATGAGTCACGCTAATAAATTAAGACATTAAGCAAAAGATATACAATAGCATTTAACAAAAGCCATAATACTTTCTCCTACCACACCAGCTGACGTTGAAACAGGCCCAATCTAGCAGTCTCATGCTTAAGGTTTTGAAGATTAATGTTTTACTTATTACGCAAAGAAAATCACTCATCTGAAATAACAATCACTAAAAACCCAGGAAAGTTATATATTGATATCGTCATTAAAGTTATTTGAAATATACTGATTAAATAATCACAATGAATTGTTATAATGACATTAATGTTCACTGACATGGTTCTATTTGAATTAAATCCAATTAAAATAGGTATTTTAAAAGCACAGCGAGTGATGGCAACTTGGGTAAGACTGCTGATTCGGTGGCATCCGAGCTCTAACTGAATAAAAAACTAAATCCAAAATAGAATCTAAAGAAGAAATTAAATTAAAAGCCCAGAGTGTGCTGAGACTGGCGAGGGCAGGAGAGTTGACTCAGTGCTGTCGTAGTCACTTTGGCTGCAACGTGCCTGAGATGCTTCACTGCTTTGAAGAGAGCCTCAGGTCACAGAGGAAGTTCCTTTGCAGACAGACTAAGAAGATAATGGCTCTTCTTTGTGTGTGTATGTGTGTGTGTGTGTGTGTGTGTGTGTGTGTCTGATGGCCTGTGTGTAGGACTGGTGAATTGTGTGAATGCTTGTGTACAGTGTGTGTGTGTGTGTGCATCTGTGTGCATGAGTGTATAAGGCTGTGTGGTCTCTGTGTGTGGGTGTGGGTGTGTGTGTGTGTGTGTGTGTGTGTGTGTGTGTGTGTGTGAGTGTGTGAGTGAGTGTGTGATGACCTCTGTGTGTGTGTGTGTGTGAGTGTATGTGTGTGTGTTTGTGTGTGTGAGTATGAGTGTATAAGGCTGTGTGGTCTCTGTGTGTGTGTGTGTGTGTGTGTGTGTGTGTGAGTGTGTGTTGACCTCTGTGTGTGTGTGTGTGTGTGTGTGAGTGTGTGTGAGTGAGTGAGTGTGTGTGAGTGCTGGTCATGTTACCCTCACTACTGATAGTTCCTGACGTGCTTGTCTCCATTGGAGTCTTGGTAATTACAGTGAGTGACCAGCCATCCGCACTCCTACCATCAGACAAGCATTTACAAGAACTCGACGCAATAAAACACACACTAGCTCCCCATACTGGTTCTTCTTCCTGGTTCCTCTGATGAATAGTTCTACGCCATTTTGATCACTTTTGTGAGTTCTTCCTACATGGGCATTACATGATAAAGGTTCAATCAAACCGTAACTGTCTGAGTAATAATGTTGACTTGTGGAGTATGAAGGGAATTAGCATGGAGTGAAGTTACCATGAGAAAAGACAGTGAAACACACACACAGAAATTGTCCTTTGAATGTGTGTGTGTGTGTGTGTGTGTGTGTGTGTTTGTGTGTGTGTATGATTAATATAAAACACACCAGAAATCCGACTGGCCTTACAGAACCTTCTGTAAAATGGAATAAGAGGAAAGAGGGGATTAAATAGAGAATAGAGAAGAGAAGAAAATCACCTTCAAAATAAAGAAATAAAAAAGAAAGACAGAGAAAGAGAGCCAGGAAGAAAAAAAGAAAGATAGGGAGACGGAAAGTGATAAAGACGGTAAAAACCTCAAAGGACTGGGGGATGAAGAGACCAAGAGGAAGGAGAAGAGGAGGACAGCAGCGCAGCGAAGAACAGCGGAGAGAAAGACTGCCTGATTAGGGACACTGCACTCTAGCTAATGGCCGACATTAGTTCCCATATAGATTGGCCGGCTCGCAGTAATTCAATTAGACTGAGCATAAATATTCCACAGACAGATACCCGACCCAGCACGAAGAGAAGGAACCGTTTGCGAAATAAGAAATAATGTTGTCATTTTGAAAAGGGTAGTTGAGCTGAAAAATGGGCCGGTTATGAAATTAAATGTTGGGATGTGTCTGTAGTGTGTTTCTACATGGACACTAGCAGCGGACTGAGGTAGCAAATCCACACAAATCAATGTTACCATTTCATGTGTCATGCCTACTATGAAAAGCATCAAGTGTGGATTCTGATTTATAATCTGGCTTTGCTTTCTGAGTGAGAGAAAGAGAGAGAGAGAGAGAGAGAGAGAGAGGGGAAGAAAGAAAGAGAGAGAGAGAAAGGGAGAGAAATGACCTTGTGTTGTCAGAGCTGTTAATGGAACAGACTCAGTGATGGTGGAAACTGAGCCTTCTGATAGGCTGCTAAACGTGACCTTTGAATGGCAGATTGCTTTGGTTTTACTCCACCTTTACCGAACACCAACCGAAACGAGGAACTCATAGAACATATAAACAATGCCGGCCCTGGCATTTCTGTGGTAATATTAACTGGAATTAACTTCAATTCCATCAGAAAAGGTTTGCTGGAGAGGGGGGTGGAGTGGCACCAGTTCCCTGTGACTTGTGTGTGTGAGTGCTTTGACAACAGCGAACTTCAACCTGATTTCTATTATAGGGAGTTATGAGTCTTCAACATTGAGGTCATTTTCTACAGTTTCTTTACAGTTATTGGGGTAAACAGACACAGGTCTATCTCTGTAAAGATCCTTTCTATGTTGTCAAGACACTTATAATAACATTACAGAGCCTGTCAGTGGCGAAAACAAGCGGTTTAATTTGACACAGATGCTTGCCCCATGGGATTACTTTGCCTAGCCGTTTTGCGTTTGCTGGTTATAGCGTTTGAACTCAATACTGGTTTTTCATCCCTAGTAAAAATCTGGACCTTCAAAGACCTAAAAGGGAAAATAGGGCCCGGGTTAAAAAAAATCCCAAAGTTTCCCTTAAACTATAACAGACTAATTAAAATCATCGCACTTGATCTGGATAGATTGTTCTGTGTTTCTTATCATGGGCAGATTTTCCCATCTTACATTCTGTGTAATTCATCACGTCTGTTGGGGGAGTACGATCATGTATGCCGTGTCATGATTGTAACTTTACGCAGTAGTGCTCCAGTTCCACACTCTAACTCTATTTCCATCATATTCGCTGTCAGTCACATCTCAGGGTAGTTGTTGTGTGATCGCCTGGGTGATGGAGACAATGTTGTGGTTTCTAAGGACCTCTAGAGGACAGAGATGGTACTGCAAAGTGAACTGAAGGCTCTGCCAGTCTGCCACTCTAAAAGTTCACATGTAGCATGCATGCTTTGAGAACTGGTTTACTTTCTGACTAAAATGAAGTGCCTCGTATGAAAAGCTGCGACCGCATTGGCCTCCCATGAAGCAGTGAGCAGGAGGTTGCAATAAAGGACAACCATGCCCTTATACTGTTTTTACCTCCAAACTAAACAAAAATCAAACATCAAATTGGCATTAGTGACTTATTTTGATTTCAACGGTTGTGCATATCATTGCTACAATGAAACTACAATGAGATTACAACCTCAAAAAAGGACTTTCAGAAAAGAACTCATGCAGATATACACAATCTGATCATCACTGACAGAGACAGCTAGAGTTCCAGCAGTCTGCTACTCACCTTCACAAACGAGTGCAGAGCGGTAAAGTCCCATTTTTTGGCGTGAGCGGCGTTGTACTTCAGTATGGCGTCCTAAAGGAAAAAGGGAGTGCACACATTTAGCAAGAGAAACTTGGGACAAAATCACAAAACTTCTCATGCCACTGTAAAGCGGTCAGCTTTTTATAATTGTTCACATTTCGATTGAGGCAATGCCTGTGCATGACTGCTGTGCATATGCAAGGCTTTGTCGCCACCTCTTGGGCTGCACTTGTAATTGCATGATGCTTTGCACTAATACTATATGCATAGTAATACAGTAATAAATGAGTAATAAAGACCAATAATAATAATAATCTTATTTCTGTGATGAGCTACAGACCTTCCGTGACTGTATGTATTATATGCATGTTATCAGTATATCAGCATATAACATATGTATGTAACAAGGATTTGGATTTCAGCCTCATATACTGTTTCAATGTATTCATGCTTTCTCATGTACAGTATATGCATGCTCACCAGTAGAAATTCACTGCGTACTCACTTCTGCGTACATGATGTTTAATATATCGAACATCTCATCTTATTTCTTTGATGAGCTACAGACCTCCAGTGGCCGTATGTATTATATGTCTGAGATTTCAGTCTCATGTTGTATTTCAATGTATTCAGTTCATCTGTAGAACTTCACTGATACTTCTGCGTACAGTAGAGACGAAATTGAAATGAGCTGAAATCACCTTAACATCACGGAAGCTGCAGAACGTCTGACTTAGTGTTCTCTCAATCAGGGCCCATCTGTTCTGAACTCCATCCTGTTGAAGAAGCACAGCCGTCAGCCATCAGACAAACACACACACACACACACACAAATATGTATATATACACTTATTTTTTTATTATTGTTATATAAATATAATGTGTGTGTGTGTGTGTGTGTGTGTGTGTGTGTGTGTGTGTGTGTGTGTGTGTGCAAACTGTGTAAGAGTAAGTACCTAACAAAAAGGCACGCTAAATAGAACAAGGCATATGCCTGAGACTATATATAATATGGTATGAGTGCCACCGTTAGTGAAATGAGTAGAATATGGTGTGTATGCCAACATTATATTATATTATAACATTATAGTTAGTGAAATGAGTAGAATACGGTGTGTGCCAACATTATATTATATTATAACATTATAGTAAGTGAAATGAGCAGAATACGGGGTGTATGCCAACATTATATTATAACATTATAATTAGTGAAATGAGCAGAATATGGTGTGTATGCCAACATTATATTATATTATAACATTATAATTAGTGCAATGAGCAGAATACGCACAATGTGAGAACAAAGTCACTGCAAAGGTAAATGTGCTATTAAGTTCAGACTGCTATGTATTGTGGATGTTGTATATATTATTATATATATACCTCTACTGGAAAGAGGTTCTTCTCGGAGCATGGCATCTTGACATGGACGTCGTCCCAGGCATCTTTGAACCTGGTGGGATACGGCACAGGCACCCTACCAGGCTGCAGGAGGTCTGTCTGAGGGAAGAAAACAATATCGTCGTCAGACCAATGAACGGACATTTCAGGTCCGACACAGTGTAGACAGCGCCTGATTCACTGCCCTGGCTGAAATAAAGCTATGTGTGCTATAACACCAAGCGAAATAACTGATAGGGAGGGGCCTGTAAGGAAGGTTCCTGAATGTTTGCTAAAGTCTCTGTTATCAGATGATTCTCAGAGACATGTTTGTGCAATATAAATCATACTATAGTCATAATAATGTAAAGAAATCATACTATAGTCATCATAATGTCAAGAAATCATACTATAGTCATCCTAACGTAAAGCCATCCATCCAAATATTCCCAAAACGTACATTTTTGTAGCAGCTTCAAAAGTCTATATGTAAAACAAATACTGAGCATGTAGATAATTTGATGCCGCTCCATGGCACATGTGTACCCATACCCTGAAGAAGCTGTGGTGCCCTCTTACCCTGATGGCGACGGTGTACCCATACCCTGAAGAAGCTGTGGTGCCCTCTTACCCTGATGGCGACGGTGTACCCATACCCTGAAGAAGCTGTGGTGCCCTCTTACCCTGATGGCGACGGTGTACCCATACCCTGAAGAAGCTGTGGTGCCCTCTTACCCTGATGGCGACGGTGTACCCATACCCTGAAGAAGCTGTGGTGCCCTCTTACCCTGATGGCGACGGTGTGAGCGTCCAAGGCTCTCAGTGGCGGCAGAGGGAGGCTGCAGGCGGGGGTCCTCCTCATCTCAGAGATGGGGCTCCCCAGCCAGGTGACCCCATCATCGTCGTCGTCATCCTCCTCTGATGGTCCCTCACTGCCACTGTCACTGACTCCATCCCCCTGCAGGTTCCGTCTCAGGCTGCCTGCACTGCTCACAGAAAGGGCCAAAGCAGAGGAATGATAATAAATAATAATAACGGATTTTATTTATATAGCACACTTTAAAATACAATGAAATCTCAAGGTGCTTTACAGGGTAAAACAATCAATCACAATAATCGAATATAATAATAAAAAAACGCTAAAGTCAGAGAAACAATAGGATAATATAAAATAAAATAGAATGACTAGTGTTAAACACCACCCTTGTCACTACCAACATGACACATGAGAACTACAGCTGGTTAATGTTAATGTCTGCCTTGGGTCATAGGGCAAGGAAGATACAAGCTGTACTAATTAATGTGCACTTAGTGAACTACATTAAATACATTTAGGCCGTAGTCACACACTGGTCTTTCTGGACATGATTTTAAAACACTCTAAATAACAACATATATCATTAATGAATATAATCAATGGAGTACATGTAATGATAATGGCGATTAGACTGAAATGATTGAATACACTGCAATGATACACTGCAACATTGATTGATTGATTACAGCGTGAAAACCAAACCAAGACAGAGCAGAAAGCAACACCAACGGCAGATAACACACAATTATTTGCATGAATAACTCACAGTAAATGTATCCTGCTAGAGTAAAACCAATCCCTTATAATATGTGGTCTCGCAGGGTCATTTTGCCAAAACCTGGACAAGCAGGCGGACAGTCCCACTACAGACAGTCCGAACAGTAACCTCATACTCTGTTGAACACACAAGACTTATCACCACACTGTACAAAGCATACAATTAGAATTCTATATAGAACTAGAATTCTATGGTACAAACCTACAGCGCAATGTAAACAGTCTAAAAACATTACTGATAGACCACAAAGCCATCGTCAAACTATAGATACATCAAAAATATCGGTCAGAATTACAGATACATACAGAACACAGAAGAAATTCAGTCAACGACTACAGACCTTTAGACATCCAAAGCAAACAGCTTTGATACGTACAACAGCAACAAATAAAATCTCTTTTGGTCTCACTCTCAGTTTGGAAGGCAGTTTACTTGGATCCATTTATGACCTGCTATGATAATGCTGGTAATAAAACCATTATACAGCCAGCTGGATCAGGTATATCCTGGCAAGTAATCACTTGCTGAAGGGAAAGAGACACAAACACTTACTGAATTACGGAAATGCAAGAAGGCTTTCACTTTCGTTTCACCCAAGACAGACAATCGAAAACTAAACCTTGCTACACCAGTTTACCTGCCTTCCCTTACGACGATGTCGCAACATACCAACCTTATAACGTAACAACGTTACAACGATAACAAGAGAACCCGAGAGATTCAGTACATTATTTCAAATAAGCCTTTTACTGGTAGGATTCAAACGCAGCTGCCTGTCAAAATTCCCAAATGCTAAGACGTGGAGTGTTCCCACATGTGATGGTTATTCTAGCTACTACCACTTGGGGTCACTATTAGCGCATTTGATTTATTTTGAGTGGGAAACTTTCAATGGAAGCACAATATATTTTGTAGGAAGGAACAGCATGGTTCACTTCATGACAACCACTCACCGCCCAACAACAAAATATTCTTACTAAATTATACGTCCAGACTATCTTAAAACAAATTCTCAAGCAATCTGCCATTCACAAATTACACCATGCTGAAACAACATATTAGGAAAAGATTTGGTAAACATTGGAGAATTTAGAATTTCACTCTAGAGTGAGATGGACATACCTTGTAGAGGGGGTCGCTGACGGAGGTTTGCCGAAGAAGTCTGTGATTTTGGGCACTGGTTTATTACATCCCTTGGGCCCCATCCATGACCCGACTGACTCTATGCTGCTCTGGGTCTCCATCGTGACGTCCTCCCCTGCCTGGTCCAGCTCATCTGGGGTAAGATCCCCATCAGTCAGGCTCTCAGCCTGGGCCTTGGCCTCCACAGGCTGGGCTGAACTGACAGCAGCATCCCTGGTGCTCTGGGAGCGTGCCTGGATCCGGTCGACCTCCTCTCTCTCCGCATGGGCGGCTGACCGGAGGGGGAGCATGTCAGGACTCTCTGGGTCCATCATGTCTGCGTCCATCTGGGTTTCGGGGTCCATGACGCTGGGCTGTGTCTGGGGCTCCAAGGACAGGTTGGGCCTCTTCACCAGCCATTTGTCTAGGGAGCTCCTGGGCCTCTGGCGCTGGAAGCTTTTCCCTCCTCGAACCACCTGGGTCCGGGATTGTCCCTGCGTCCGCTCTAGTGATGAAGGCTGCCTCCCACTCATCTTACCAGGTGGACAAGACCGCACAGGTTTCTCTGTCTCGCCATGTTTCTTTGAGCTGTAGTAAAACACACCTTTCAGTTAAAAGATTCTTCAATTCAGCAAGGTATTGCAATTAATTTAAATGAACAACTGAGGTTTACAAAGAATAGCCCACCTGTCCTCACTGCTCACTACTCTATCCATTGCAGCAACACTTGTAAGGAGACCTTCTTTCCCGGTTCCTAGAATAGAGATACATAGCACATAATAATTAATAACATTAATAGTTTTAGTTAAACGTGATGGTAAGCAAGGGGAGATTAAAAGGTTCACTGGTGTTAATCAAGAATATCATTTAGAGTCTTTATGCCCTTGCCTTTGTCGGCGTCTGTTATGGTGGTGGGCGATTTGGACTGAAGACCTGCTTTGTTGACACTTTCAGGAGAAGTGGTCTCAAGCCTCAGTCTCTTTCTGACCGGCGCGACACCAGACAGTGTAGTCATGCTTTTACACAATATGGAAGCATCAGGACAATGTCTCTAGAAAGAGGTCCGATATAAACAGTTAGAAATATGCTGAGTTAACATATATACTCACAATGTGAGATTCGTAAGGACCGGTGAAGCGGTGAATTGTTGGTGAGGAGCCGGGTAGTGCTGCCAATAAAGTTTTTTCCATAGGCGTTTGAGTAAAATTGACATAAAACCAGCAGCCATAAGATATCGGTAGCGGGATGGTTTCCTGATTTTCAATTGTTCAATTAAGAAGTAAGGCCAATTAACAAAACGTTTATTGTTGTTCTCAAAAATAGTCTCGGGCTAACTTCAACTGACATGCTAGCTCGCTAATGTTGGAGTCAGCATCCTGTCATCTTCCCTGTGCAACTCGGGAACGTGTAGTTGTCTTTTGAATACCGACCCTGTCAGAATAGGTACTCAAATGCGCGTTAAAATAAATAATGTATTATGGTCAAACTTGACAGAATCATGCAGCTGTTACATTAACTGAATGCTCAAAGCTTTGTGTGGCATTATGACCCCTATGAGAATTTGGACTTCCGGGTGCTTTCGATTTTTTTCTGTCAAAATAACACCACGCAATGTATGCACTTAAAAGTCCTCACAAAACTGGAGAATTTTAGTTTTTTATTATCAACCAACATACGAAAGATCTTTCTCGAAATATATAACCGCAAATAACAGCAGAGTATGTGTAATAGAGATGACAGTTATCTTTGATTATGTTAAAACATGTATTGTTTAATAGTAAAAAAGGGCAGATAATGACTACTTATAAAGTCTACATGCACAGCTTACAAAACAAAAGCCTTTCTTCATCTTTTATGTCGCACAAAGAATGAGGTCAAATAACATTTCAGGCAGGATGAATAACACCTTTGCTACCTTCAAACTACCAACATCACTTTCCTCTTTAGAATGTGTTTTAATTGCAAGAAAAGGAAATGGGCACTCTTTAGGGGAGGTTGATGAATCCAGTGGTACATTCTTAGAGCAAAGCAGTAAATCATTTGAGCAAATGACAGTGTACTGTTCATCCAAATTCCAGAGAGGGGAACTACAAACTGATGCAACACACACATTAATTAGTTAAAACATGTTTTAATGTATAAGGTGTGCATGTGTGTGTGTGTGTGTGTGTGTATTAGTCTACAGAGAGAAGCCGAACAACTTCTAGGGCCCTCTTTATTCTTTTCTGCTCCTCTTCACTTTGAGACGCGTCCGCTTTGTCCTCTTTGATCATGGCCTCGGCTTTCTCAACGGTGACGTCCCGCGCCGTTCCACGCATATTCTCCAGATATGACATTGTGATGGAGAAAGACGCATCAGACACCTTAGGGGGGCAAAGGAAGGGAGAGAGAATAAGAGACAGGAGAATGAGGGAGAGATGAAGGGAGAAAGAAAGAAAGAGGGAGAGAAAGAGAGAGACAAAGGAAGAAAGAAAGAGGGAGAGATAAAGGGAGAAAGAAAGAGTGTGGATGAGCCAGGTGCATCAGTAAACATCCTCGGTGTTGTGACTGCCATCATTCTAGCAGCAAAAATGCAAATTGTGCAGAACTAAACGGGAGCACTGCTGATTGGCCGGTTCTCTTCTCCCCTGTGGTGAGGCCTGAAGCATAGTGTATACTATGTGTAGAGAGGAGTGGTCATGGAGATGTGTGTGTGTGTGTGTGTGTGTGTGCGCGTGGGTGTGTGTGTGTGTGTGTGTTTATGGTTTACCTTTTCTGCATCATACATGTGCTGAAGAAGCCACGTCTGTCTTATCTTCTGAAACTTCCACTCAGATTTCCGCTCAGACCAGCTAAAATGATGAGAAATCAAATACATTCACAGTTATGTTGAACATGCCACTTATGATATGAATGTCACCTTTGTATGCATCATTGCTGTATGTTTTGACTAAGAGTGATCAGAGACAAAATATGTATATAAAAGTATGTCTGCTATGTAAGGGATAATGTATTGTCCGGTGGTCATCATTTAAGCAATAAGGTACGAGAGGCAGTACTGTATCGTCAATAATGTACTGTTCAAGGGTGTTGTTAGGCCCGACGTGTAGCGGAGAAAGGCATTTTAGTAGCCTAGAGAAAATAGTCCCCGAATGTGTGGCTGTTGCTATGCAACAGTTGCCATGCAACAGACAAACAGCATTGGGAACATCACGTTTGTTAGCCTAGCACAGGGGTGGCGAACCTGCGGCTCTTTGCCGGCCGACGTGCGGCTCGGCTCCAGCTCGAGTGCTCACTGACTTTGTTCTTGGTGTACAGAATTTTCATATTGTAAAATAAACATCTAAAATGCATATGCATATATTTGGCAATACAGACAAAAAGCTGTCCGATTTAAATGTGCTATTTATTCATGTATATTTTGTCATCTCGCGATCTTGAGAGATGTCTTTAAGTAACGTTAATGTTGCAAACATGAAACATTCTAATGTGTGCACCCAGTCTCAGAGTGTTACTAGCCAGACTAGCAGTAGCTACTGACAGAATGCCATGGATCCAGGAAAGCGTAAAGCTAAACGAAAATATGAAGATGAACACCGGACGTTTTTTTGCCTGAATGGGAGGAATTATTTGCGGAGCGAAATGGAAACCCCCTCTGCTTAATATGCCAGACGTCACTGTCGCATTTTAAAGCATCAAACTTGGAGCGCCGTCTCATAGCTGTCGCTACACGATGGTAGTCCTTTGGGGGATCGTAGTCCCTCACATTGCGCATGCGTCATTTTGCGACACTGTCGACTGCTGTCGACAGCGAAGCCGCGCGCTCATGCGTCACAACGACAGATCCGTTTTCAATCATGGAGAGAAGCGACGAAAGCCAGTTTTTTGAAAACATGACCATTTATTTAAAAACAAAGAAGATGTCACAGTGGACAAAACAGATGAGGTGGAGGATCAAAAAGTCTCTCCCCAGTTTCGTTTCATATGTTGACGTAGAGCCTTATGCTGTTAGCCGTTTACAACATAATTAAATATAACATTAAATATACCCACATTATGCGTTAAGACAAGCCCCATATGTTGACGTTTAAACCGTTTACAACATTATTAAATATTACGTTAAATAAACCTAGATTATGCGTTAAGACAAGCCAGATATGTTGATGTTGATGTTGAGCCTTATGCCGTAAACCGTTTGTGTCTGAGCATGCGCAATGTGAGGGACTATGATCCCCCAAAGGACTACCATCGTGTAGCGACAATAGCCCAGGAGTTCCTAAAGGCACAGAGCTGTGCAAGCACAAGGTCAATACTTTGAAACGTCAGTCAGAGAAACAGACTCAGCGTTTTCGGAAATTCACAAAGTACTCTGAAACGGTCACGTTGGCATCGTATCAGGTGGCATGGAATATTGCTCGAGCAAAAAAGTAATATAGTGAGGGAGAGTTTGTGAAGTCTTGTGTACGTGATGTCGTTGCTATCCTCAACCCTGAAAATGACGGATCATAGCGGTCTGTGTCAGACCTGCAGCTGTCAGGCACGAAAATTGAACAGAGGATATCTGACATTAACAACATAATTGAGACACAGTTATGTACAGATATTGAGAAGTGATCTCTGGAGTAGCCCCCCCAAAAGTTTCCTTAGCCCCACCGAAAAATATATATGAAGTTTAAAATAGTAAAAGAAACGAAATGGTTAAATCATCTCGAGTTAATAATAGATGTCGTGGCTCTCTTTTATCATGCCGGTTCATTGATCCTGTGGGTATGCTACCCTACTCAGTAGCTTCGCCAGCTATAACTAGCTAGTGAACTCTAGCCTACAACGTTAACCTACTCACTTGAGCTGCAAATCCCTACCATGCTACAGTATAATTAGCACCTATCTCAGCAGATGTCTTCATTATGTTTATTTCTGTGCCATATTTTAAATCAAAATGTGTTAATTTCTCTTCCTAAAACCCACTAGAGGACACTATTTAAAAGGTTATTTTGAAAAAATTCTTATGGGGGAGCATGCCCCCAGACCCCCCTGGTTTTGCTGGGTCACAGGGAAAATAATAGGTTTTATGTAGGGCCTTTCCCCCCCCCCCCAAAAGTGGGAACCTAGATTCATGTGGCTCTTCGAAATGGTGTTGGGTTTTGTTGTGGCTCTTTGAGCTGGACTGGTTAGCCACCCATGGCCTAGCACCAAAAGTTTGTGGATGATTAGCTAGGAGATCGACATTCATTTGTGGTTCGTCTGAAAACATCCCAGGTCTCCTTGCTAGATCTGGCACCATCTCATTCATTGCTCATTTTATAAAAGTTGCCATTGAAATAACAAAAATGACAATGGGACACTTTCAATAAAATGATATTTAATTTAAACATTAGGTCTAAACATTATAAATCAATCATAAATGCTTCGTTAACAACTTTAAGTTAATAAACGTAACCTAAATAGCCTATGCTGTTTAAACTTAGTTAACTAAAGTTACGAGTGACTTGGGACTCGATAGACTAACATTAGGCTGTTGTTAACGTGTGTTTATGTTGATTTGGATATCTCCATTAATTGTGCATCCGTGGAAAACGTTTCTCATGTCCACTTCGTCTCTGATGATATTGCTTCAGACTACTCTTGCTCTCTTTGCCGGTGGCTCGGTGTTGGAAGTGCCTTCTCCAGCAAGCTTGAAATGACAACGGTCGAGCAAAATCTACCGTTATTTTGAGTGCGCACTGATATGGAACGCTCAGGTAAATGTAAACAGCTATACAGTACATTATGGCTCAATACAGTACACCCAATCAGAATGCTTGATTTCATTTACCCGTATTATAACCAAAAATAACCTTGTTTCGTCGTGAAGGGATTTATTTTTCGATAATGACCAGCCGCTTATTATACGGTTACTTGCCAAAACGATAGAAATTCCTCCAAAATACCTCTTTTTAATGATTTTGTTGCCGTTTCGTGATTTCCGCTAAGAAAAATCAGTTCTTCAAGGAAATAGAACTTTAAAGTTTCATGTGTTGCATAGCAACCCATTACTTGCCGACGTCAAGTTACAATGACTTTCCATTGCGTTAAATGACCGGACTACTTGCGGAATGATATGAAAGATGTGAATTAGTAGCACAAAACCCTGTTGCCAATGACAGCGGTCATTAACTTTTCGCAGCGGTGAATATCAAGAAATTACAGACCTGCGAACGTTGGGGTGGCCCATTCGAATCAACCAAACTTTTTGGAACATTCTGAAGAGCCGTATAATACATATTTATATACTTCTGTGCATGTGTATGCATTTGTGCATGCACAGAGGTCTACTTTGTTATTTACTGTATCCATCAGAGAGAGATGGAGAGACAGCAGGAGAGTGTGTGAGAGAGAGGGGGGGGGGATGTGAGCGAGAGAGAGTGTGTGTGTGAGAGAGAGAGAGTGTGAGTGTGTGAGAGAAAGAGAGAGAGTGTGAGTGTGTATAAGTCTTTTACCAGCTCAGATATTCCAGTGCCTTCTCTGTTGCTTTGCTCTGGTCCTCTTTCTTCTCCTCACCGGTCCCCTCTTCTCTTTTTCGCAATTTCTCCTCTTTCTTTAAAATCTTTTTCATCTTCCTCTCCAGCACTCTTCGCTCCTGATGAAAGCAGATCACAGACTATTAACGATTTTTTTTTTTTTTTTAAACTTCTCACTTCATACAGCTTGGCTGATTTAACAGACAAGCAACAATGTCACAACTGGCTGCTAAGCCCAAGGCATGATGTCAGCGCAGCCGAGCGATATGATCAGTCTACCACTAAAGGCAGCACCATCATAGTAAACAATGGCATTGGAGACTTGACCTCAGACGGCGCCTACGTTTCTCGATCTGTCAGACCAGTTCCGAGAACCTACCCCTCATTCTGCATCCTTTACAGACCCAAAACACACAGGAGACACAAAGGGGAAAGACTCTGAGAGACAGACCACACAAGCAGACCAATACTGGGGGAGACCAGGCTGGAAGAGAGGGGACAGGAGAGAGAGAGAGAGAGAGAGAGAGAGAGAGAGAGAGAGAGAGAGAGAGAGAGAGAGAGAGAGAAAACTGATGTCGGTCAGAGGCACATTTCTACATTAGTTTGATGGAACCTGATTCCCATGCATTACTGCGTTACAGATAAGTTATGTTACTGCACTGACATGGTTTTAAAGCTATAGTTGTCAGTGTAGGTCAGGGAAATCCACCCCCCCCTCCAAAAATCAAAAACCCTAGCAAGCTCATTTTTGGACCGTAAAACCCTGTGTACAGCCATGCATGCATGTGCATGCACACGCGCACACTCTCACACGCACACACACTCACACACCTTTGGCATGCTAACAGTCAGGCTATTTCTTTGGGAGCCCTCTGGACTCAGTGGACCCCTGGTTATGAGTGCACATATTTTAGAGTACACTCTCTCCCTCCACATCTCCTGCTTAAGGGCCCATTTCAATCAGCATCCATTTTGTTTGCAGTAAACATGCAGTCGCCACGTTCCCTGCATCACACCGCCGCCGCCTCCCTTTCCTGTGTTTATATATTTGTACATTAGACACACACACACACACACACACACACACACACCACCTACATACGCTGGAACGATGAAAAAATACAAAGATTTATCTCAACAAACCAGTGAATTCTAGAAACCACTGTATCCATTTGTGTAAAATGCACTGCCTCACAAAGACACACAAGGGCAAAATTACCCAATAAAAAAAACAAACACAATACTAAAATCAAACTTAACACACACTTGTTTCCTTGTGCCTTTAAAATAAAATTATAGTTCTAAAAGATTTTTATTTGCATTGTTTGACTATGCAATCTACACCTATAATGCGCATAATGTTGCACCTTTGTAAGGCCCCGGGTCTTAAGCCACAGAAGACCAGTGGGAGAAAACTGCAGAGGGGAGTGGTCGAAGTAGGGGAGGTAGGCGGAGCCAGTCACAGTGGGCGACAAGCAGATTCTCAGAAGAGCACATGACGGACAGGTACACCAGGTGTGCGTTACAAAGACAGAAAGAAAGATTTAGGAAACGTACTGAGCACACGAGAGAAAGATGAGGGGAAAAGGGAAGGCTATAACGGCTGGATATATCTACTTTACCTTGGAAAAACGCAAATAAGGCCAAAGACACAAAGAGGTAAGAACTGCACCTGGCCTATGCGTTCTGTGGTTTTATGGATGATTTTAATGGAAGGTCAGTCTTTGCTTCAGACTGCATAAATGAGAGGTTGGTCAGTGTTTCAGTGGCATAAAACTTGTACAAATAGAAGAAGGAAGCGCGATAAATAGACATGAGCTGTTTAGGTGTGCCTGTGTTAAGGGCATCAACCATCGGTGTAGGTGAAACATAAACTCCAAATGAATGGAAAACTTCAGTTTATGGAGACTGGAAACTAGAGATACAACGTTTATCAAAAGTAGCACAGATTTGTCTCTCTGCTCACAAGTACTAGGGCAATAGTCATCAGCGATAGCGAACAGCTGTACCACTTACCACAGGTGTGCAGTATTACAGTTCTTACACAAGCTACTTATCAAAAGGCTATTAGCTTCTTTCCCATGAATAAAATGTAAATTCTATTAATCTTTTTTTTGGACCCTGAGGCTGTATCTTTCTTTCTACAGTATGTTGTGTTGTGAATTTCTGTTCGAACTTCTGTTGCAGAACTACACAGTGACAATGATACTGCTGCTGCATTTATCTTAATTCCACCAGAATTTCCATTATGAAATCTTAGCCCTCTACAAACACTGCTTTAATAAGCAAGCTCTGTATGTTTCAAAGATGACTGTCAGCTGACCTTTCTTAGAAAGGAGCTATGTAAGCTATGTTTACAGTCAATAAAACGGGGCAACCATTCCGATTTAAATATCCTTCCCTAAAGATCTGAAAAAAGGTGTAGTGTAGAAACTGCAGAAGCCTACTAGCAAAGGATGTTTCCCGAGTGCTGATTCAGTATCATCAGAATAAGAGAAAGACTGTCCACACACACACAGCCTCACAGGTCTATCTGTCTATGTCTGTCTGTCTGTCTGTCTGTCTGTCTGTCTGTCTGTCTGTCTGTCTGTCTGTCTGTCTGTCTGTCTTCTCACAGAAGGCACAGGGAAGTGTGTGTGAGGGACATCCATCCAACAAACTGAGAAGAGGTGAACTAACAAACTCAAGAGTGCAAGTACACACACGCATGCACACGCTGAGGGGCGAGGTGACAGAGTAAACACAGTCAGCCACCATGTGACATAAGAGGCCAACGCAACTTGACATGGAATGGAGTTTTCGATGACACCCCTACCAAACACCTCCGAGCTGCCCCTGTGGCTTGGCAACGACACGGCTGCAACCGACCTGCTCTCCCAAAACGCGTTTGTGGTGAGCCTGCTCCTCTCCTGCCTCTACACCACCTTCCTGTTCCCGCTCGGCCTTCTGGGTAATCTCCTGATCATGCTGGTGAACCTTGACCCCTGTTCCCGCATGACCGCGCCCGACCTGTACTTCACTAACCTGGCGCTGGCCGACCTGGTGCTGGTGCTAGACTCGCTCATCGAGGTGTTCAACGTCAACGCCCATTACTATGACAACGCCCTGCTCTGCACCTGCATGGCGCTGTTTCTGCAGGTAAGTGCAAACATGGCACTGGCAACTGGAAGGTCCTCCTCTGGCCAGCTCTGTGGTCTGACCGCTGGGTTTAGGTATTACCCATAATTAGGGCTTAAATCACAATATTGGGGGAATAAATCGCAATTAGATTATTTTCCCAAATCGTTCAGCCCTACCCATAATGCAACTCTGTGATAACCAAACGGCTAGCTGTTAGATGTTATGAAAATCAGTGGGGAAAAAACAAAACACAGAATATAAATTGGGATGGGACTGTATCCATCACAGACACAGTCAGCAGAATGTACACACACACACACACACACACACACACACACACAATAGAAGATGACCTTACAGGACTTGAGTGTTCATTACACACACACACACACACACACACACACACCCTCCCTGCTGTCCTCGGATTGACTCAGTGACCCTTCGTGAGAGTGTGTGTGTGTATTGGGTCAGTGCTTGACATGAGGGCCAGGCATTGACATTTGGAGCCAGGCTAGTGACCGCAGGTCATGGGTCATAAAGGCTTGAAGCGATAATTTGGCATGCAAGTCTGAATGCAAAATGTAATGTACGATGAAGATGTGACTAAGGAATGTCTGAACACCTGGTAACCTTGGTAACCTATCTGCAGTACCCTTTCCCCATGGCTTGCCTCTAACTTCGGAGGTGCACTAATAGGTCAATTTATCTCAATCATCTTCTACGGTTCAACTGCAAGGTAGTCAGATATCAGGTATATGTGGGTCCTACAGAGCGTACAGCCACAGAATGCCTATGTGCAGATAGCTGTCTTCCATCGCTGCCTGATGAAAAAAGCATTAACCACGCCAGTAAATCACATTACGAGAGTAAGAGTCCTCTTTCATTTGTATGCTAAACCCAAGACATCAGATGCTACTTCAGCAAAAAGCTGAAGGGGTACAACAGTGTATGATTACTTTAACCCATTGGACTGTCTGTGTGTGTGTGTGTATCTGCGTTTCTTTCAGATAAGCATATACAGCAGTGTGTTCTCCCTGACAACAGTGTATGATTTCTCTAACCCATTGCATTGTGGGTGTGTGTGTGTGTGTGTGTGTGTCTCTCTCTTACAGGTGAACATGTACAGCAGTGTGTTCTCGCTGACGTGGATGAGCCTGGACCGCTGCATGGCCCTGACGCGCCTCTCGGGCCGCGCCATCTCCTCCAGCGCCAGCCTGCGGCGAGCCCGCCTGGCCTGTGCCACCATCTGGGCGGCGGCCGCCCTCCTCACCCTGATCCCATTCGCCGCTGCACACGCCCATCACGGCTGGGGGCAGGGCTTCTGCTTTGCGGGCATGGCTGAGGTGCAGTGGCTGGAGGTAACGGTGGGCTTCCTCCTGCCGCTCTGCATAATCTGCGTGTGCTACACCCTGATCGGCCGGGCGCTCGTGAACACCTGTCCACGAGGCGCGCAGAGGCATGTCCGACTGAAGGCCCTGCGGATGATTGTCACCGCGGTGAGCGTGTTCTTCGTGTGCTGGCTGCCCGAGAACGTGTTCATCGGCATGCACCTGTTGCGCGGCGCCACCGGACCGTCGCGGCGCCGGGGAAACAGCTCGCTATGGCAACAGTATCCGCTCACCGGTCACCTGGTGACCCTGGCAGCCTGCACAAACTCCTGTCTGAACCCGCTGATCTACAGCCTGATTGGGGGAACGTTCACTCACAAACTACGCCAGTTCATCGAACACCACGCACGCTGCACTCACTCCCACGCACCAGGGCAAACACACACCGACCCCGCCTGCCCGCACCGACACCATGAGGAGTTTATGAACAGTCTTGCACAGGAGGCCGTGCCTGAAGGAGAGTGTGTGTGTGCGAGGCTGCCAGAGAGCGTTTTAGACTACAATCAGTGTGTGTGAGACAATCACCAATGCATTACACACATACTGCATGCCAGACTACAGAAACAGCCTCGCAACTGAACAGACGAAGGTGAAACAAGACTATGAACAGACAGTGTGCAAATAAAGTATACTACTTTAGAAATAACATACTATTTCTGACAGACTACAAAGGGATGGGAGTTGCTCAGGAGGGAATTCAATCAACCAGGAATCTCTACATTCCCAACCTGAATATGGCTCCTCTTGACTGTATGTTTTTAAAAATGTAACAACACACTAAACACCCAATGGCCTAGCACACTCAGTGTCTGACGCTGTATAGCGCTACATTATAACAAAACAAATGGAGCTTGCTGATGCAGACAGACACAAGTGCGACCCGACAAGCGATTCAATAAAGCCCAAAGACAAACGGCCTCCAAAATAATGAACTAATCATCTAGACACCAATCTTTGATAAAACCAGGTACACATGTTTCATGGAGTGCAGAGTATACGTACCTCTCCAGTCATCTCCTCCTCCTCCACATTTTGTGCCTCCTCTTCTGGCTTTACCTTCTGTTTTTTTACTTTTTTAGCTACAACCTCTACATTCCCCTGCTCCTCTTCCACATGTTGTGCCTCCTCTTCTGGCTTTACCTTTTGTTTTTTTACTTTTTTAGCTACAACCTCTCCAGTCACCTCCTCCTCTTCCACATGTTGTGCCTCCTCTTCTGGCTTTACCTTCTGTTTTTTTACTTTTTTAGGTACAGCCTCTACAGTCACCTCCTCCACCTCCATATTTTGTGCCTCCTCTTCTGGCTTTGCCTGCACCTTCAGTTTTTTTACTTTTTTAGCTACAACCTCTCCAGTCACCTCCTCCTCATCCACATGTTGTGCCTCCTCTTCTGGCTTTACCTTCTGTTTTTTTACTTTTTTAGGTACAGCCTCTACAGTCACCTCCTCCACCTCCATATTTTGTGCCTCCTCTTCTGGCTTTGCCTGCACCTTCAGTTTTTTTACTTTTTTAGCTACAACCTCTACAGTCACCTCCTCCTCTTCCACATGTTGTGCCTCCTCTTCTGGCTTTACCTTCTGTTTTTTTACTTTTTTAGGTACAGCCTCTACAGTCACCTCCTCCACATGTTGTGCCTCCTCTTCTGGCTTTACCTTCTGTTTTTTTACTTTTTTAGGTACAGCCTCTACAGTCACCTCCTCCACATGTTGTGCCTCCTCTTCTGGCTTTGCCTGCACCTTCTGTTTTTTTACTTTTTTAGCTACAACCTCTGACGTTTCCTGTGGAAATACAAAACCACTGGCATTTAAACACAGACACGCCATAACACCTCACATCCTCTCTTCAGAAATAATGAATTCCAAATACAAGTGCAACAGCCACTACCTCAGTGTCGGTCTTTTTCCTCTTCTCTTTCGCTGGTCCCTTCACCCCTTCTAGATTTTTCATGGTCTTGTTTTTCTTCGTTGAGGACGCGTCACTGTTTGCTTTTACGACCATCTGTATAAGCAAATGTCAATATGATATAATGTATATGGGGCACGCTACTGTTGGTCATACAAGAACGTGAATTATGTTCAAACTTGCTCATCAACAAGCACCTGAAAATTGCGCATCTACCTTTCAACACAAGGCTTTGTCCATATAAACTGACAACGATCCATATGTGGCTATATATCACAGGTATCTTAGCTTTTAAAAAGCACATACATTCGCCCTCGTTAGCTAGCTAGCTATAAACAGAGGTTTGCCTAACACACTGAACTACAACCACTAGGTTGTTTTAAAAAGCTGTTTAAAGCTAAACGAAACCATTAAAAATGATAGTAATGAGTAACAGATGGTTGTCATATATTCCTTTCATAACTCAAACATATGATATATAATAATGAAGGACAAACTTACACTGTGATTTCACAAACCACGAAAGACACGCGTCTACAGAGTAGGCTACTTCCTTGCACAGATCCACGTGGGGAAATAGTATCGAGTTGCACCGTGCACCGTGATCTCTTCACTGATTGGTGGGGGGAAAGCTTTTACAGTGGCAAAGCCTTGAGTCTACAAGGAGGTATTTGCTGTGGATTTGCTTGATGGGACAATTGTATCATCGGTAGCTAAATTAGTTTGGCTTGACTTGAAAAGTAGCATATATTTTGTTTGCATTTTGTATCAAGTTACTGGCATTGGCATTTTTTGTTAAAGCACATTATGTATCGAGATGGAAATACTGCCCTTAGAATCTAATGACCTACCCTAAAACAGCACTATTTTGCCTGAAGCGCAAATGTTGTTCTTGAAGTAAGATCATATACTGTGTGGTCGCTGCATTTTGGATTGTAAATAAATATTTGCAGTACGCCAGCAACATTTCTGATTTATGTCTAAGCAAATGAAAACACATTCTTCATGAGCCCTCTGTGAAAGACTGGTTTTACGTCATTTACAGCGACTCTGTCTGAACAACTGCCCGACAGGTGGCGGAATTGCTGCTTTTTTATTTCAATTATTATGAAAGCAAGAACGTGTTCGCCCTTATTTCCTCCGGACATTATATAGCGATGCACAACGTTACATGACCTGAGAATACCGACTTGGATGAGATGAGAGGATCTCACCATGTCAAGAACTGGACACCGTCTTATCTGTAGTTTGACACGCTATCGGACGTGTCAAGGGATTTTTCTGAATGGAGGTCATACAGTGCCAATGTAAGTAAGGAAACGTGTACCGTAGAATTAAAGGGTATGACTGAGGAGTGTATGGATGGGACGCTCATGTGGTCATGTCTGATAGCTAGCTAGGAGTCATCGTAACTGACTTTGTACAAATGCTTTTTAACAGGTTATGTATAAGAACAAAATAGCTAACCTGCTGTTGTATGACTAGGAAGTATGTCTGAAAGTGTCAGTTCTTTACGAAGGTCTGTAATTGGGGGGTTATTATGTTAGCTATGTGGACCTAAATTAACTTCTCCTCCCTGTTTCCTGAAGTTTTCCTGACCTTGGAGACTTATTTAATGAAATAGATATAGAAGGCAATATATTACGCTTGTGAAATTATTCAGAGGTATCAGTACAGTAGTTCGAGTAGTGTCGTTGGTGGTAGACTTGCTTCCACACCTGTTAGACAACCCCAGCATCAATTTAGGTTGCGTCACTGAAGGGCTAACTAACGTAACACCTTTGTTTACACCCCTTACAAATAGTGATTCATCTTGTAACTTTTGCCTCTCAAATAAAATTTGAACTGGTTTGCCTGTATAAGATATATTTTTAATGTTGAGGGTCGGTATTAACCAGGTGTAATTGAATATCCTTTCTAGACCGGTATTTTCATTTAACCTTTTTTTTGTGTGGGGAGGGAATGGCATATTCATATACTTACATGGTTACGTGACTTTTTTTATTTTATTCAGGCACCCCATCTCAGCGCGCAGCCTGTTCGTTTCACAACAGCAGTGCGCGCAGTCGAAGAGTCCGTCCGACGATGATGACGAGCCGGCACCCCAGCCCATCAAATTCTCCACTAGTAAAGCCAGTCACCGGAGCTGGAGCGTGGACCGCTCGCTCGGCAGTTCTTACGAACGACCGTGGTGGAAGGTTCTACCGATCAGTGTGATTGGGATTGGATTCCTACTGTGGTGCCTCTTCAGGAAGGAATCAGAGATTGACAAGATGCTGGAAGCACAGCTTCACGAACATTTCCCCGATTTGTCATCCGATGAGGACAAATCGGTTAAACCTAAATAATGAATGTCGTACAGCTTTAATTTTTATTGATGAAATATTTATTGTTTTTCTTGAAGAGCCAGCGGTTGTATTACCAATTCGTAGAACTGTGTCTGCAGAAATATGTTTAATATGGCCGTCCTCATACGTGTTCCCAGCCGAATCAACTCAGAAATGGCAAAGGAAAAGTTTGCTGGAGCCATTTGTTATTACATGGTAGTTGATGAAGGCATACTTTCCACCAGAACCTGAGATTTCATCATGAATCAAATTGATTTAGGATGCGATCTTGTCCCTCTACACTGACAAGGACCGTTCATGCCTTGTTTTGCTTGTAATTTACATTTGCTGTTATAGGGGACAATAAAACAAGCTTTTGTGGCAATTACCATTGTAAGAGGGTTGTTTTACTTAACATTTACCTTTTAAATGCTTATTTGATTTAAAGCCACATTTCGTCCACCTGATTAAACAAGTTCACATCTGAGCCATTTTCAGGTTCTGTAAAGTCACTCATTCGATTGGACTATTGGCTCCTGGACGCCCTCTACCACCTTTAGAATGTACTGCAGTCCTTTAGTGTAAATAAGTCAAATGGCTTTGGATTGATTTTTTTGCTACTGGGATGAACTTGGAGTCTTCATTCTGAGGCTTGGATAGCTGTAGGAGCATGAGGTCCCAATCTTGTGCAGCCATTTTTAATATTAACCCTTGAACTTTAACACAAGGGTGTAAGGGCAGGGTGTTTTGCAATTAATAGAAATGTTTCAGGCAGGCCAACTGGCATCCACTCAAATCTTTTTGGAACAAGGTTATAGCATGCAATGTGAACAACGGGATCAGAGTTCAGACGAGACATCAGCATATGTAATAAGAGCCAGAAGTGAGGTAGTGGAACGTTTATTTACAACCAAATGGCCACAATGGAGGAAAAAAAATAAAAAATAAGACATCTAGTTCACCCTAATTCATGCAGACTACGCTACCAGAAGTATACCAAAAGTCTAAAATAGAAAGTGTAAAATCCTGAGAGGAACTTTAGGAATGTTCTGCACAATGCTGCCTACTTGTAGAACTGAAAAATATATTTATATATACCCACAAGTTCCCCCGTCCCCCTACCCTTTCTACCAAACATTACAAAAAATTAAAACGCAAAAAAACTACAACAAGCATTTGTAGTTCAGATTTAAAGACTTACCCCATATGCCTACCCACCCCCACCCCACCCACATCACCCATTTAGAGAAAAAACTGGAGTACAAGTAAGAGTGTTCTTAAGCACGCTCCCCTCTGATTCGCCGTGCCAGCTGGATGTCCTTGGGCATGATGGTCACGCGCTTGGCATGGATGGCGCAGAGGTTGGTGTCCTCAAAGAGACCCACCAGGTACGCCTCGCTGGCCTCCTGCAAAGACCAAAGATAGTGAGAATTAGTGCCACACAAACACAGTTCATCCCTCCATCGGTGTGATGGGGCAGGGATGGTGTGCACACTCCTACCACTAAATGTGATTTGACAGTATACCAAGAGGATTGCCTCTACTCTGCTTCCAACATTGAGACCCTCATCTAGGCTTCACCAGTGACAGAGCCACCACCCCCCCCAAACACACGAAAGAATACCACTGACTGATCCACCTAAGGATAGTATGTCTGGCCTCAAGTCTGGTATATTTATCAGAACCCACTTCTGACAGCATGTTAGTTCTTACTAAACTAAATGGGTTGAGTCTTTAACTGGAATGGTACAACTGAAAAACAAATCACTCTAAAACTAAAGTTGCGCACGCGCGCACTTCAGAGTTGTGTTCAGATACTTGTGAAAAGCTGCAACCAATTTCAGGTCTATGTAGAGCTAGATGTGTTCCTCACAGCTTAAAGGCCAATCAGACCTTGTTGATCTGCTCTGATGAAAGCACAAAATCAGCCAGGACCACCTTGACAGAAGTGGTGCAGCTAAACTGACAAACACAACTTGGCCCCAGTAGCCTGTATGTGTGCATGTTCAGTCTCTAATACTTTACCTGCAGGGCTCCAATAGCTGCACTCTGGAAACGCAGATCGGTCTTGAAGTCCTGTGCGATCTCACGAACAAGACGCTGGAAGGGCAGCTTGCGGATGAGCAACTCAGTGGACTTCTGGTACCGACGGATCTCTCTCAGAGCCACAGTTCCTGGCCTGCAAAACACAACCACAGACTTAAGTCAACACAATAATTAAAGAGGCCAGTTCCCATACATTTAAATCAAATTTTATCTCAATGTCTTCGGTCAGAGAACAGACGGATAAATGACAATACTAGTTGACAATACAACTTTAACGTTATGTAGCCATCCAAAAATGAATGAGGAGGCAGTGAAATGACTAGGTAAGTGTTCGATTTAGAATTAAAGCTTACCGGTATCTGTGGGGCTTCTTCACTCCACCGGTAGAGGGGGCGCTTTTCCTGGCCGCTTTGGTGGCCAGCTGCTTTCGCGGAGCCTTGCCTCCGGTGGACTTACGGGCGGTCTGCTTGGTACGTGCCATGGCACTGTCGCAACTGGACTGCTCTCAGCTATTGGAGGGGTAATCAAAATGCAAAATATAAACATGTTAGACTAGGAACAACCGGTTGGAATCCCAGTTACATGCCTACTTCAGCTGTTGCAGTTATGTAACCACAACGTCCTCAATGCCCTCCGTTTCTTTCTCTGCCGATTATCCATTCTCGGCGGGGTAGCGGGGGTGGGAGAAGTGCTCGTTGATAGTGTTGCCAGGCAAAAACCCCATGACAACACACATGCACACACACTCCCCTTCGCACACACACCAAAGACAGGCGGAGGGCGCCATTGAGGCAGCTAGCCAAAACTGCAACCTCTTAGCATCGTCCCACTTAAAAACATAAAAAAGTAAACAACCGTAAAATAATTCACCTCAATAGTTCTTGCGCGGATCTAACGAAAAAACAGTGACATTCAGTATACATAACAAACGGTGGATACAGTGAATCTTCAACGGCATTTCGTGTTAATGCGGGTACAATGAGCGGTCACTCGAAAATTCGAAACGAATGCAAATTTGGCTTGAGGCTGTAATAACCATCTCTGATGGACCCGTTTTTCGTGTTTCATTGACAAGTAAATAATTATATTCTAGCGTCCAATAGAAATAGGGACGAAACGCTCAACAGTAACGTACAATTTGGCGGGACAAAACCCATTTTAAAAATATCAACCGAAAATATGTTGCACCCTTCGGCCACCATTACACGACAACCAACACACACGTTTCTCTTCCATTCGTTGGGTATTTTTGTAACATGGCGTCCTTGCCTAACAATCCCACTTCTTTGTCTGACCAATGTTCATGGACAGCAGAAGTCACACCAACAACACGTTCTCTTTCAAAAGAGTTACGATACGTTCAGAAGTAAAAGTGTGGTATATACTGTATTGTACAAACACAAGTAGACGTCGAATTAATCCCAAGCATATCATGCATATGGTCAGCTAATGAGCAGTTCAGACGCTTGTAGCAGCTTGCTAGCAGCCTAGCTCCCTACGTAGCTATCCAAGTAACCCCTTTCATTCAGTTAAACACGTACTTCTGAACAGAAGTCATTACTTACAAAAGAAACATGTTAAACATACTTAGGCTACTAAAATATCAAAAGTTACTGCGATCGGACAACGTCTTCAGAGAAGAAACAAGAAGGTATCGGTTATTACTTACAAGGATTTGCTACGGTCAATCCGAAAAGCCAAAACAAGCTATATCGTTGAATGGGTTGACGACTACCCCCTATTTATATGCCCAATGACGTTTCCACAAGAGACTCCGCCCATGCCCTTGCTCATTTGTTGAGTCGGTATGGCATCGAGTTATTGACAGTTCATACTGAACTGCACCGTGAATGTCTCATGTCTTGATTATACAGTTTGCTGAAATAAAACACTCCCTTTCAAATTTCACAAATTATATCGGCTAGATATATCCGTGGATGTTACAGGTTACAAACGCTTTACTGAGAAACGTAGGCTATTGTGAGGGCTGTCGACATTTTGCATTAAGCAAGCCCACTTGCTGACATTTCTCATCTGTGTTAGGGCATCTTAAAATGTATTAGGCTACATAACAGTGATCTTGTCATGTATTTTCTGTGATACTTCATAAGTACTCAGAGCGCCCCTGACCTTAAGTAGCCTACTGCCCCCTGGTGGACAATGATATTGATTAACCGGAACCACTTTAGTTAGAAACTGTCGGGAGGGGGAAGCTTAATGTTGCACACTGCGCTAGAAAAGGCATGAGTTCGTTTACATGCTGAAAAGTACTGACTGCTATACTGTCGAAGTCTTCTAAATGTTGCTTTTAAACGTGGTTTTCTGAAACCGGATCAACGTTTGACAAGGTACAAAATAGACTTGAGTAGGAATGAAGCTGTTGGAGTTATGTATTAAGTAAGAAAGCTGCCGAAATGCAGTGATGGGCAAGCTACTTGATATGTGTAGTGAGCTAAGCTACAAGCTACTCGCCAATAAATTCAGCTTCACTACACAGAAGCTACCACTCATAAAAATGTAGCAAGCTAAGTTACAAAAACCTGTCTAAAGTAGCTTGATAAATTAGTAGCTACTTTCAGTTAAACAAACTGCATGCCAAGTCAATGCAATGTTAGTGATCAACACAACTGTCAGTCAGATAAAGGCTAAAATATGTTTAGATTTATGTATTGAACAATAGCCCAATACACAAAAAACAAATGCATGAGTTTACATATTAACATCACATGAGTTTACAAATTAAACTTGGCTAAGAACTGTCTCCGACCTCTGTTTAGGAAAACAATCGTGACTACCACTACCATCATACAGCCTTATGTGTGTGTGTGTCCGTGTTGCCAACTCCTCTGTGAGGAAACTAGCTCTCCCAAAAATCGCCAGAAGTCGTTAGATGACGCATGACGCACAATATGCAATTCTGAGAAGTAACATTTGTGCACGAATACAAAGTTCTGATATTTTGCCCGCAAATACAAAGTTTTAATAGTTTGCTGTTATCTAGTCAGACTGGCCGCGCAGCCGCTGTGTGAATGGAGATGAGACGATGACAGCCCTCGCTGTACTCAGCTCTCGTGAGTTTGGTTGTAACGTGAATTGCAGAAAGGGATATGTGAGATGCTTTTTCAGTGCTTTGTCAACACAATAATCCACCAAATGACAAAAAACATCAGAAATGTCCAGGAGAAATTAGCTTTCGAGGACGCTACTGCGCTACTTGATCAATAAAGGAGCTTAGCTACTGAAAAGTTACTTGGTTTTGTAAATAGCGACGTTACAGTCAAGCTACTGGCAAATGTAGTTAAGCTAGTAGCGTCGCTACTGCCCATCACTGCCGAAATGTGAGAATCAGTATTAAAGGTTCGGTTTCCATGTGATCGTAATTTGCGTGTCTGGTGTGTCCACAGCTGTGAACCTTGTTTTCTTGTGTAATTCTTTTGGCGATCCGTCCTGTGCAACCCGCATGACGAAGACACATGAGGAATCGGGGTCAGGTCTGTCTCTAGTCTGTTTGTACATGTAAACAAGCTGTAGTGTCAACTTTTTACTCAGCCGATATATGTCTTGCTTAGCCGTGTCGACATGATCTAATGTGTTCTAATTAACGTTTGTGTTCGCAGGCTTCCACTGGACGCGCAGTGACAACTCCTTCAGCTTCAGCTTCGTTCCTGAAGGAACCTCTCCGGTGTCCCACACCGCAGCTCCTGCCTCGGAGACGCCGCCACAGGCGTCAGGATTCGCCTTCAACTTTCAGATCCCCGCGGGATCTGCATCTACCACCATGGAGGTCGCACCGACCTCTGTCTTGAACACTGAGGATGCGTCTCAAAGCACAGGCCCACCACCTTCATCTAATCCCAAGAAAAAGAAGAATAATAAGAAGAAAGGGTCTGGTGCAGGAGGAGGCGAGTGTGAAAAAACAGCTGGACCTCTTCCGGAGTCTCAACAGGAGAACTCTGAGTTGGTAAGAGTTCACAGTGTGCACATTACACACTCACTCACTAGGCTGATTGAACAGCCTAGTGATGTGTCCAAATTGATAATGGGGTGTGTGTGTGTGTGTGTGTGTGTGTGTGTGTGTGTGTGTGTGTGTGTGTGTGTGTGTGTGTGTGTGTGTGTGTCTGTGTCTGTCAGACACCAGAGCAACAGCTGAATCGGGAGTTGGACTGGTGTATAGAGCAGCTGGAGTTAGGCCTAAGGACACGGAAAACCACTCCAAAGCAGAGTAAGTTCTAGCGTGTGTTTTTATTCTCATGTATACCTCTGCTTGGCATGTATGCGTTTTTGATGTGAGTAGCCTACAGTATGCTTCACATATCAACAATATGCTAAAGAAAAACTGTTAGTTTGTTACAATTAGTCTGTTACAAACAGACTCCTGGAGGGTAAATAGATAATCATGCAATGTGAATCACTATAGAAGACAACAGGGATAGTGTGGAGTAAAATATATGAGGTAATGAGCATTGTGTGTGTGTGTGTGTGTGTGTGTGTGTGTGTGTGTGTGTGTGTGTGTGCCATGGTTAGCCGAGGAGGCCGTTCGGGCTCTGAAGACCCTGCGCAATCCCAAAGCTCCATTGGTCAAAAAGAGGCAGTTGATGCGTGCCGTTGCCGGGGACTACCGCAGCAAGATGGAGCAGGAGAGAGACAAGCAGTTCAAGCTGATTCAGTCCTGTAAGTGGGAGACCCTCTAAAAAAAACAAGCACACTTTCTGTTGATTTAGTTGATTTCATCCACCAAGTCCAGGAGCCCTTTGGTGTGCTACTGGCAAGTGTAGTCACACAAACTTAAAGTTCAGAGTAGTTGGCAGTCTGAGGATAAATGGCCATTCAGACTACAGACTACTATCAGTTAAGTCTTGTTAATGTAAGTCCTCACACCATATGCAAAATTGTATTAATAAAAAAGTTTAAACCGAATAAGATAAGAATCAAGAAGTAATTGGGGTCAAGAACCCGGGTCCCCGTGGGCTTTCAAACCCGATCATGGTCGGGGCTCCTGCTTGCGCCACACCTCCCCTCAAGGGTGGTTCTGACAAGATTATCTGTTTTTGTTTCTCTTTTAGCAGTCAGCTCAGCGTGGGTAAAGACTGTGGCTGAGCCAGCCCCGAAGTCCGTCTTCCACCGAAAAACCACCCCCAAAGCTGCACAAGCGCACACATCCACACAGAAAACCCCTGCAGCACAGACGCAGCCAACGCTACCTTCAGACAGCACAGACACCTTCAGCTTCAACGTCCTTCCTGAAGGAAGCTTTCCACCGCCCCACACAGCAGCTCCCGCCCTGGTGACGCAGCCACAGGCGTCAGGATTCGCCTTCAACTTTCAGATCCCCGCGGGATCTGCATCTACCACCACGAAGGTCGCACCAACTTCTGTCTCGAATAGTGAGGATGCGTCTCAAAGCACAGGCCCACCACCATCATCATCTTCATCCAATCCCAAGAATAAGAAGAAGAAGAAAGGGTCAGGAGGAGGCTCAGCCAACACTGAAACAAAATAGCTGGACCTCCTCCAGAGCCTCAATAGGACAGCTCTGAGTTGGTAGGAGGTTACAGCTGAGTGGTTGTTTGAGCTGTTGTTTAAGACCCTGCGCAGTCCCCCGGCTCCACTGGTCAAGAGGAGGCAGGTGGTGTGTAATGCGGCAGGCTACACTGCCTTCAGACAGCCAGACTCAAGATTCACAGGGGTTTGTTTTTAAGCCCTCTCAAGAAAATGCTTTAACTTTAGCTTCCTGTCTTCAATTATAGGTGGCTGGACCATAGTTGAATTCTATGGCCAGAACCATTGTAAACATTGTCTGTTGGGCAATAAATAAAATGGAATTTAGATGGTTGTGAAAACAGGGAAGGCGTTGCTATGGAGATGGAATGTCTTTCCTAGAGTTCTGAACACAACCATTGTGACTTTTTTTTTTCTTGTTTTGTGTGTGAATGAATACTCAAACACTTGCATGTGGACTGAGCCTTTTATTTTTGCGAAAAACAATTGTGTATGAAGAATAAACATAAATATCATGGTGATAATGAATAATTCTGTGCCCTGTTCATTTTCCTTATTATGACCTCTCAGTACTCTGCTCTTGCTTATTAGCCTACCAAACCTTATTTTTTTTCCCCTCTGCTTAACCACTCCCCCGATTGCGGAGGTTGCTATGGTGATGACGACAATTTACGCAATGAGTTGCAATCGCATCCTTAGACAGTTAGTAATGTTGTCTATTCTTAGTGCATCAGTGTCAATGGTATATGGTTATAGTTATGGCTATATACTAAGCAGAGGCTTTATCCAACCTGACAAAAGCAATTCAATTTTAATTTGTAATCTATAGCAGGAGCCATACAGAGCACTACTCTTACCGTCAGTGGCACAGCTTACTAGCAGCAATTGCACATTTTCAGAAGTGCAGCCTGACCTACAACGACATGACAGACTTTCGTTTGGATTACTACTAAGAGCCGCAGTCCAAGTGTCCTATGCCTTGGTGTCATCACTTCACAAAGTTTGGAGGGGATCATTTGGTGGTCGCTGGCGGAATAGAGATTCATGGGAACTGTAGTAAGTCTTCATAAGTAATGTCCGAGAGAATTCCGACCACATAGAAACGAGGACTACAACTACCAGATGTTTGGTCCGGAGTTTCTGTAACAGAGGTGCAACAACTCCGAGATCAACCCCGATATTCTTTGGATAGCCGACTTGTAATCACACTTGAGGAGTACGAAGGTCTCATAAACAAACACCACAGTAAGTTGGACATCTAATGA
>NC_045174.1:15957209-15969709 GCF_900700415.2 Clupea harengus | reverse complement strand
TGGGCATTACGTGAGTCTCACACACAGACACACACACACACAGACACACACTTAGACAAACACACATACACACACGCACACACACACACACACACACACACACATAGACACACACACACACACGCACAGACACACACCCATACACACACACACAAACACACACACACAGACAAACCATTAACCCAAAAAATGTTCTACCATGTCTGTCTCACACGGTCTTACACACACAGACAACCCATCAACCCAACTCAATATCATATGCAGGCCTCGCCCATCCTTACCGTTCGTCCTACCTCTCTCTCTCTCACTACCTCCCTTGTCCAGTCTGTTCGGCCCAAAGCGTAAGATGACGTCGGCGATTGCTCGTTGGCATAGTAACGCACGGCCGCCCAGTGACGCCCTAGAGCAGTCCTACGCTGACCAACTGGAGGCCGAAATGCAGGAGATGGCCATCCAGCTGCACAAGGTACCCGCCACAGAGCCACCAGACCTGGCTGGGGTTATAGAGGCATTGCCCCGTCCAGCACTGCCTTGCTCTAATAGTAGTAGTAATAATATTAATCGCAGCCCTTTACTCTTTTTTTTTTCTTTTTCTTTTCACATTCTCACAGAAAGTTATTATATTTCACATTTCAAATTGCGTGCATCCAGCTTTGACTAATGTGTGTATGTGTGTGGTATTTGTGATTAATGTGTGTGTGTGTGTGTGTGTGTGTGGTGTTTGTGATTAATGTGTGTGTGTGTGTGTGTGCATGGTACTTGTGATTAATGTGATTGTGATGTGTGTGTGTGTGTGTGTGTGTGTGTGTGTGTGTGTGTGTGTGTGCAGCGCTGCATGGCGGTGGAGGCGCTGCAGGGCCAGGTGGCCCAGGAGAAGGAGCTGCGCGCCGTGATGGAGGGATGTCTGATGGAGGAGAGGATGGGCTGGAGGAACGTCAGGGCCGAGCTGCAGGAGAACCTGCGGAACGCTGCAGAACTTGCCGGAACGCTGCACACGCTCCGTGCCTGCCAGGGCCAGCTGCATGCACAGCTGAGTGACGACAGGACAGGTGTGTGTGTGTGTGTGTGTGTGTGTGTGTGTGTGTGTGTGTGTGTGTGTGTGTGTGTGTGTGTGTGTGTGTGTGTGCGTGTGTGTGAGTATGTGTTGTTGTTTTTGCATTTTGAGTGTGTGTGATTCGGTGTTTGCATGTTTGAGTGTCAGTCTGTTTGGTTGTGTGTGCGCGCACATGTGTGTGTGTGTGTGTAAGAGAGAGGACAGCCTGGCTGTTAGGATTCACTTGGGGATGTTCAGCCCCGTCTGCTCTCCCTGTATGTGGCCCTGACATTCTGCGGTAATTTAACAGCTGTCTGGCTCGCCCAGAGAGATGGCTGGAGGTGCTTCGGTAAACCCACCATCTTTCTTTTTTTTCTCTCCCGCTTCCTCTGCCTTACACTGTGGGTTTAATAATCATAAGAAAGAAATGGTTCTCTCTTACTTAAATTCTGGAAAGTCTTACAGAGGGTAATTTAATTCTACACTGTGTGTGTGTGTGTGTGTGTGTGTGTGTGTGTGTGTGTGTGTGTGGTTCATGCATATAAAGGTTAGCATCGTGGATACCTTTATTTTATCAACCCCCCCCCCCGACACCCCCTTTCTCTGTAACAGATAGTTCCAGTGAGGTGTTAGCAAAGATGGAGACTTGTGAGGATGACTTGGGTGAGTAAATCTCAGACTTTTTCAATAGACAGTGAGAAATGTATGAGACACATTGTCAATGAGTGTCTCAGTGTACGTTAGTGACACATGTGTGAGGTGGGAAGAGGTGAGCTATCACAGAGAATATCAATATTTTGTGTGTGTGTGTGTGTGTGTGTGTGTGTGTGTGTGTGAACTGTGTGTGTGTTGTAGCCCACAAGCTTCAGGCATTGTCGCTAAGTCTCGGGCGTCTCAGTACGGAAAGACCAGGGAGTTTGGAGGAGTCTTAGCAGCACAAGGACAAGGTACACACACACACACACACACACACACACTCTTCCACTCACAGAGGACATACATTCTATATGCACACACTACACGCACAGTCACATAATATGCGCACACTGTATGATATAAAGACTTGCTAAAAACAGACAAACACTGACCCCTTACTCTACTCAGCTTTTTATACAGCGCAACACTCTCTTCCCAGATACACTGGCTGAGGATGAGCCTCAACCCCCTCCCACCCTAAACACAAGAAGAAGAACGAGTGACAGAGAGCATCCTAGAAGAGGGGAAAAGGAAGTAATGAGAGGACCATCAGAAAAGATGGACAAAGAGAGTGAGATTGAAGGCAGCCAATGACAAACCGGCAGATGGCTTTTCTGCTCTCTTTTACACCTGTGCACTTGTTACACGGGACCAATCACAGTGAGGACAGCATCCTGGGTGTGCCAAAAGGACCAATCACAGTGAGACCTCGCATAGAGGGGCGGGTCCAAATAGACTTTCCCCAGTTGGAAATTTGGGTCTGCATGGACAGACGTGAACACTAACAGTTACTGACTTGTACACACACACACACACACACACACACACACACACAGATACACACACACACACACACCACAGGAGTTGGACATCAGTTCTGGGAAATCAAACCTCTGACAATCAGCAAACGCATGAATTGTTTATTGTTTTTTTAAATGACTCATATAAAATAAGATTATTATTAATAATAATAATAATAATAATTGGTTTGGGACATAAGTGTTTTTAAATGTGCTATATTAATGTACAACAGTGAATCAATTTCCAACACGTGGAACATGAAATCCTTGAATAGTAGAAAAATAAATTAATATAATAATAATTATAATAGTGATTAGTAGTAGTGAACCAGTGCTGATTTAGCACGAGTGATCAGTCACTAATGGATCCGCTATGGCTCCTGCTTTCAGGTGCGGGAGGTTTTGAAGTTAAGATGAATCCTTTTGGTGGACAGATCTATGACTTTTGTACACAGGAAAAGCAGAGTATATAAAACGGCTACGGTCACATGCATGGAAGTTGGCAGAAACCGTGTGGGATGTACAAGACCATGAATTGATTTATATTGTCTCAATATGGTAAAGACATGTGAAAGTATGTACCATGCTGTTGATATCTACCCCAATTGTATTTTTTAGCAGCAGTGAGGAGTACTGGTGGAAAACTTGCAATCTATCTTCTGAAAAGGCAAAAACCTTCCAAACACCACCAACAGCACAGTTAGCACTGACAAAAAGGCTTGTTTGTATGTCAGCTCATGTGTTATGGCGAAGGCATTTTTCACGCTTTCCGACTCGGACCACAGAACTGCGTAGTGTGTGGCCTAGGTGGCTAGTTGGAACAACAAGTGTGTTTATCTGTCCTACACATGACCATATACAATGGAAATTCATTTGAAGATGATACCGGTGCTAGTTGCCTTAAAGTCTCTTTATACACGCACAACTTTTAGTTACAGCTTTTTCCTCATTTGTATTGATTCAATAAATGCTGACTTCCCAACAGAACTAAACCCTGTACCACAGCAGACACGAGTGAGACCAAAAGACACACAGCTCTTCGTTGCTGAACCTTTGATTGTGAATCTTTCAGCAGAGTAACGTCTGCTTCAGTGGAAGTAAAAAAAAAACATGAAAGCCAGATGAAAAGATGAAGCTTTAAAAGAGTAAAAAGTGTCCCTTTCACCTCGAGTTTTCACCCGTCAGTTTTGATGGCCAACATGTGCTCAGAGCTTGTGCTGTTGTGGAAAAAGTGTGTGATGTATTCAGCCATTCAGCAGTCAAGAGAACATGTGCGCACATTCACACTCTCTCACACACACACACACAGACTCGTACACATATCTTGCATTCAGTCAGGCACTCATCTTTTCCAAAGTACTCAAACAGACCACACACACACACACACACACACACACACACACACACACACACACACACACACACACACACACACACACACACACACACACACACACACACACACACACACACACACACACACACGAGCCTGCCCCTGTCTAAGGCTGCATAGGCTGTGTTTGACTGTTTATCCTGAGCAGCCAGCAGGGTGAATTCAGTGTGGGCACTGTGCCAATATAAATAAAGAACTCTGAATATTTTTAAAGGAGGTAAAAATGGTGAGGAAAAAAAAAGTACACCAATTATCCTTTCTCTCTTTTTTACTTTAGCCAAGCAAAGGGCTGAAGGAAGAATACGACTTATATTCATTCATTCATTCGCATTCTCTCTATCATCCAATTAGAAGGCAGCATTAGACTTGGAGACGGTGAGCTTACTCCATGTGAAGGCACAGAGCAGCAAAAGGAAACATTTATTACACGTCTTCATCATCATCACCATCGTCATCTTCATCATCTTCTTCATACAGAAATCACATATTTACATACATAGAAACAGCTTCACTCGTCTCAGGCAGACAGCTGGTAAAAACACATACCAGTCCGAATATAAAAAAGAGCTAGTCCCTTTCTTTTGAGGTGATTGGCTTCAGAAGAGATTGTGTTTGGCAAGTGTGTGTGTGTGTGTGTGTGATATGTATACTGGAGTAACGGGTGCGTATATGTGTGTGTCTGTCTGACAGCGTGTGTGTGTGTGTTTTGTGCATGGATTTCTGGTAGCGTGTGATGGTCCATTTGTGTGTGCAGAGTGTGTGTGTCATCCTTTATTGTCCTTTAAGAATAGCAGCGGTTATTCCCAAAAAAAAACAGCAACAGCAGCATCGTGGTGAACCAACTCTACACTCCTGGCGACACACTCAATTTCCAACTGAGTGTATAACACACGTGTGAGTGTGTGTGTGTGTGTGTGTTAGGTATATTCACACAGGTGTCCGCAGCCTGTGGGGCAGTGTGTGTTATCACGCAGCCAGCTCCCCATGTGCTCCAGGTGCCCTCCGTGCCCACAGCCCTGGCACCACACAAACAGGCCCCGCACCACATGGTGGCACACCGCACACACACTTGCACACTGGCGGCACCTACAGGCAGGGAGGAAGAGAAGAGAGACAACGGCAAAGGTGAGGGGTCACCCTAGCACACGGTGCAGATATTTCCCATCTGTCCTAAGCCACTGCACTAGAACGTCTGGTTCTAGTGGACTGGAATTCCATTAGAACCAGCAAAGGCCAGAGATCCCATGGAACAATCATACAAATAAAACCATTAACGTATATGTGTTACAAGTTACCCTGGGTGACAGTGTTGGTACCATTTAGTATCAAGTCCATCTTCTAATATGTACTAACATAAAACATACAATGATACTTATGCATTAATTAAGTATTAAGTACACAGTAACTGAAGCACTTAACAGAAAGTGGGGTCAAAGTGTCTGCTTAATTCATAAATATATATATAATATATAAATGAGTCATTATTTTATACATTTTCCATTTTACAGAACCAGGCAGAGAGGGGGAGGGCCTTCAGGTCATCTAAGTAACACAAGTTAACGACAGGGCGTGGCAGTGCTCGTTGCCGTAGTTACCTGTCACAGATCCAGCCCCGGTTGTTCATTGGGCGCTTGCAGTTGCTGCAGTTAATGTGCAGCGTGGTGGAGGTCTGGTTGAGGCAGCCGATGGCCGGGCACGTGCTCAGCTTAATCACCTCGTTGGATACGTTCCACAGCTCGAAGCGCTGCAGTAGGTCAATGTAGGACATGTACCAGTGCTCCTGTACACACACACACACATACACACACACACACACACACACACAATGAGGTTTTATTGCAGCAGATCAATGCAGAACATAGTCTACTGGAGCAGACAAACACTCACAGATATACCGACCGACGGACACATGCGCGCGCACGCACGCACCCACATAATCCCGCACTTAAACAGTGATTGTGCACACATAGGTGCATAGCAGCAAAAAGACAACACACCTGCGTGAGTTCGTCGATGTCCTTGCGGATGCGGTCGCCGAGGACGATGAGCACGGAGACGGCCATCTGCACGTCGCCCTGCTCGGCGTAGTAGGCCAGCATCTCCTTGACGACGGGGCCGAAGAAGGTGGGGGGCAGGTGCGGCGGGAAGAGCAGCTGCGAGACGGAGATGAGGCTGATGGACTCGGAGGACGTGAGGCAGATGCTCTCGGCCTCGCTGCCGCTCACGTGCGGGGACTCGGCCTTCTCCAGCAGCTCGGGGGCCGACGGCTGCTCCATGATCTCATGACGCAGGGGGAAGGCCTCCTGGGGGAGGGTGTACTCTGGCTCCTCTGTGGAGGGAGGCGTACACACACACACACACACACACACACACACACACACACACGCACACGCACACGCACACGCGCACGCGCACACGCACACGCACACGCACACACACACACACACGCACACACACACACACACGCACACACACACGCGCACACACACACACACACGCACACACACACGCACACGCACACGCACACGCACACGCACACTCACGGAGAGATAAATGCACACAAACACAGAAAGGGTTAACACATACACATGAAGACAAAAACAACAAACACAATTGTAAATGTCCACATTTGTATGCATATATAATGTAACCTATATCTCAAGTTGTCTTAATTTAATAATCCTTTAAAATGTTGATGACGGACTCACCGGTCTGGTTGTCATGTTCCATGGAGTAGAGGTCATCATCGTCCAGCTCTGCGTCTCCAAACACATACTCAGCCTGACCCTCACTGCCCTCCGTCTCCTCATTCTCCACTGAGAGAGAGAGAGAGAGAGAAGAAGAATGACAAAGAAATGAGTAAGGGCAAAATCAGAGCAGGAGAGAGTAGAGAAGAGAAAAGGGCCAAAAGTAACGAAGACAGACATAAGGGTGACATGAGTAAGAGCAAAAACAAAGGTCTGTGTTTGCGTGTCTGTGTGTGTCTGTGTGTGTGTCTCTGTGTTTGCGTGTCTGTGTGTCTGTTTGTTTCATTACCATCGTTGTTGTTGATGTTGGTCTCCAGGCTGTGGATGTTGTCTTGTCTGCTCTCCTTGTTCCTCTCGTTGAGGCCGGAGCTCAACTCCTTCATGCTGAAACTGACACCGGCACAAACACATCATCAGTGGGAGGAAAAGCACTACATGGAAACCACTGCATCTTCCTGACAGCAGCATTCACACATCCCTTTGCCATGGAAACCACTGCATCTTCCTGACAGCAGCATTCACACATCCCTTTGCCATGGAAACCACTGCATCCTCCTGACAGCAGTATTCACACATCCCTTTGCCATGGCAATCCTACCAACACACCGCTCTGTGCTAAGCCTTTGGGACCTCATGCAGAGATCTTCAAGTCATTCTGCAGGGCAATGTGTCAAGTGGTGCAAAGTTCAACGATTCCGGAACCTTCATCTGTGCCAGGATTCCAATACAACTCTGATTCACAACAAAACACCTCTAGGGACAGACCACTTACTAAGATGCAGTACGGGACAGACTAATCCCTCCCCCCCCTCCCCATCACACACACACACACACACACACACACACACACACACACACACACACACACAATGACTCATATGTCCCCTGTAAAACTGGATACCTCAATAGACTGACCCAAGTTGTATAGACATACAAATTCTCCAGTTAAAAAAAGAGGCTGTGAATGAGCTGCTGGCAGGTAAACAAGGTCAGGGTCAAAGGTGAGAGGTGAGAGAGCATACCTATTGAGGAGGGGTGGCAGGGTGCCCAGTTTGCTCATAAGGTGATTGGTCGAGCTGCTGATGTTGGCTGGCTCTGAGAACATGATCCTCAGCATGGTCCATGTAGTGGAGACCTACACACACACACACACACACACACACACACACACACACACACACACACACACACACACACACACACACACACACACACACAATACAGGGCTTAAATAGGGCAGTCATAAAGACAGTGAAACACAAAGACAGACAAATACACACCCACACACAATCAATTATCTATGACTGGACAAAATGAGAAAATTTAAATTGAATGCACCCACACGCAACTATTTTCGTTGCAGAAAGACACAAAACTCCTCAATTCAGTAATGCATTGAAAAACATGTATGCCCGCGCGCGCACACACACACTAAACTGGACAGGAGAACCTCAGCATACATACTTTCTACAAAGACTATTGATTTCAAACACAACAAACAAACAATAAACAATGAAATAAACACAATACACAACTGGCTGTATAAGGGCCCTGAATATACCCGAAATGTCCCATGAGTCATGACTGGACAAAATTAACACATTCAATTTGGACATACACACACACACACACACACACACACACACACACCTGTGGGCGGTTGAGCTGCTTGGCCACCTTGGCGTTGTGGTCACAAAGATCGGCGAAGGGCTTTCCACTCAACAGGTAAAGCCGCGCTGTATCCACGAACCAATCCATGCGGCTCCCCGCCCCGACACCTCCACCTCCCCCTCCCCCTCCCCCTCCCGCTGCGGGCGCCTCGAAGACACTCAGGACACTGGACACCTGGGCGAACTGCTCCGTGACGTCGGGCTTCTTGAAGAAGAAGATGGGGTAGCGGCGGTCTCCGCCGGGGTAGCCCGGCTTGCGGCCCGCCTCGCCCCCCATCAGGCTCTCCTTGGCGGCGAAGGCCAGGTCGCCCAGCAGGCCGAAGCACAGGCCCTCGGGGTTGGCACGGTCCACGGGGCGGCTGGCGTCTTTAAAGGCGTGCTGGTAGAGGGTGCTGTCCTTTGAGCCAGACAACAGGACCTGTCAAACGCAGAGACAAATAATTAGGGACAAAGACTCTTTAACAATGACTGAATGCTACTACAGCAGTAAGGGTGAACGGTGAAAGGTTTTTATTAAGGTTGTAAAAATAACGCCCTAATTTGTACTCCCATTCTATGATGCCCTTTGACCCCATATATCACTGTGCACTGCTCAGCAAAGGCCATATTGAATGGATATAGTTGCCAGTCTACGTTGCTTTAATCGTCGCTACGTGCTTTTGATGTGGAGCTCGCATAAATGTATTGGTCTCTATTGGCAGTTGGATTTTAGGTTTACAGCCTCATCTTAGAACTATTTATATACGTCACCTCATTTTTGAGTTCAAGATGGAGAATTCCAGACAAAAACCCATGGAAATCCTATCTATGGTACACTACCATTCATGAAAACAGCATGAAGGACACAATTATTATTTCTATAATCTTATCAATGATATTTTTATATATTTCCTATTCATTCATCATGGAGGGACAACCCCTCCATTAAGCTCCAGAATAATGAAACACTTCCACAAAACAAGAGAGAGAGAGAGTAAATGAAACTGCCACGTGTAACCTGCATTGTGTGATGGCAAAGTCCCGCACTGGAGTCCAAATCGCAACCTTGGACCTAGCAAAGAGGCTAACCCTTGGGTGCTAGCAGTGAGGTTCTCTCACAGCACAGCTCTGTACCCGCGGGCTACCATTGCACTCAGACAGCAGACGGGTCATGTGACATGCTACCATTGCACTCAGACAGCAGACTGGTCATGTGACATGCTACCACTGCATGACAGCCCAATGTTACTCAACAGCGCCGAGTCGACTCATGACTCATGACTCATTACTCAGCAATGCTAGAAATAAAAAAACGATGATGGCTACGAGGGTATGTTCACAACGTCTATCCGACCACCGTGAGAGAGGCTCACACATTTTTCCACAGAACTTCCCAAGAAAAGTCCCTATAGTCTAACTTGAGGTGTGGTGTCATGCTGTACTGGGAATTTAGCATTTCTTCCATGTCATTGTATGGTGGTTCATCATTTGAGTTTATCACTTGATGACTGTCTAGTTATCATGAACTCATGAACCCTGATCATGACCATATTAGTATCTTCCTTCAGAACTGGAAAGTTCTGAAAGAACTGAGTAATAACTAACTTTAAATTCTTTTGACTGGACTTCTGGTATGATTCATGCCTACATGTAATGCTGATTCACACAATGTACGCTTTGTGAGACCTGTGTGTGTGTGTGTGTGTGTGTGTGTGTGTGTGTGGCCTGGGATTCATGCTGGTCCTATCAGTAACTTTGGTTAAAGAATGTGTGTGTGACAAAATAATAAACTGCCAAAACCCTGATTGTAGAAATAACTGACCTGACCCAGCCATGACTGATTATAACCCTGATGGAAGTGTGTGTGTGTGTGTGTGTTTGTGTGTGTGTGTGTGTGTGTGTGTGTGTGTGTGTGTCTGTGAGTGTGTGCGTGTACAGTATGGTTATGTGGACTATAACTGAGCATAGTTGGCTTCGATTGGTTTACATGTGACTGCCTAAACTCTGACTGTAACCAGAGATGGTTAAATGTAAGTGTGAGTATGTGTGTCTGTGTAGTGCGTGTATATGTGTACTATAACGAAGGTCGTGTTGTAACCTATTCTTTGAAGATGGCGAATGTGCACCTTTATGGTGTATGTGAGTGTGTTTGTGGAGATGGTCATGTGTTTGTCTGTACACCACCAAGTTCAAGTTTGGGGTCACTTAGAAACTTACTTGTTTCATAAGAAAACATAAAAACAGGATGAAATGAAAGCAAAGTCTGTTTATTATTATTTCAATTACAAGTCATTATTTCAAACCTTGTCAATTACTTTATTTCCTATTCATTTTGCTATATGTCCTACTAAACTCATATATTCATGTGTGATTTCATGGAAAACAAGGACCCCAACTATGTGACCCCCAACTTTTGACCGGTAGTGCATTTATCTCTCCGTGTGTGTGTGTGTGTGTGTGTGTGTGTATATGTGTGTGTGTGTGTATCATACCTGTGGGTCGTGCTGGTGCCTCCACACGATCCCCGTGGTAACGTCCTTGTGCTCCTCGAAGGTGGCGAAGGGGATGTAGGGCCGGCGCACGTCCCACACGTAGATGTTGTGGTCCACCATCATGGAGCAGGTGGCCAGGTGGTACTTCCTCTCGGGCCGCCACTTCACCCGCGCCACCGAGGCGATGGTCTGCACGCAGTACACCTCCTTGGCACGGTTGGTGGTCATGTCCCACACCTTCACCATCTTGTCCCGCCCTCCTGTGGCCAGCCAGCCCCTGCAGAGAGGTGGATGGAGTGGGAAGAGACAGAGAGAGGGAGGGAGGGAGGGAGGAGAGAAAGAGCGAGAGAGATAAACAGTGAGAGGAGCACTCCTAGTGGTCGGGACACACACACACACAAACACACACACACACACACACCAGCCTGTTGTCTGGGTGCCAGTCACAGCAGAATACGGGAACACTGTGAGCGTGAACGTGCACTCATAGCCGTCAGGACACAGACACAGACACAGACACAGACACAGGCACAGACACAGACACAGACACAGACACAGACACAGACACAGACACAGGCACAGACACAGGCACAGGCACAGACACAGGCACAGACACAGGCACAGACACAGACACCCCTACCTGTCGTCCGGGTGCCAGTCGCAGCAGAAGACGGGGCCCGTGTGGGCGGTGAACATGCGCTCGTAGCGGTCGGGTCGGCGGATGTCCCACAGCTGCACGTTACCGTTCTCAAACGACGCCGCAAACGTGAAATAGTCCTTCATGCTGAACTGAACGTCACGCACGCTCTCCGACTGACCTAAAACACACACACACACACACACACACACACACATATACACACACGTGTAAACAAGCATGTCTGAATCTGGGAACCTTAATGTGTGTTGTAACTGGCTAGTCCAGAGGCTCATATAAATGCCTTTTCTAGGCACTTATTGACCTAACTTGTAACCCAAGACTTGGTGTGCTGGCCAACTCTCTCTAAGAAAGGTCAGGACATTTCAAAAAGCTTTCCTGCACACACACACACACACACACACATACACACACACCTGCACCCCTGAGAAGGTGCTGACAGACTCATCTGGAGTCTTTGTGAGAGTGTGTGTGAGTGTGTGTGTGTGTGTGTGTGTGTGTATACACAGACCTTGACCACCTGAGAAGGTGGCATTGGACCCCTTCTTGTGTAGGTTGAAGCACTTCATGAAGCTGTATTACAAGTGTGTGTGTGAATATGAGAGGTGTCTGTGTTTGTGCTTACACACTCCCCACTCACCTGAGAAGGTGCTGACAGACTCCCTCTAGCACAGGTCAAAGGACTACATGAAGTCTCGCGAGTGTGTGTTTATATGTCTGTGTACGTGTGTGTTTGTTCACAGTCTACCCATTCAAGCACTTCATGAGGCCATCTCACGAGTGAGGTGTGTGTGTGTGAATTTCTTTATGCGTGTGTGTGTGTGTGGATTTCTTTATGTGTGTGTGTTTGTGAGTGTGAATGTATTTCTGTGTGTGTGTGTGTGTGTGTGTGTGTGTGTGTGTGTGTGAGAATGTCTTTATGTGTGTCTAGACGCTCTCGCCACCCACCTGAGAAGGTGCTGACGGACTCCTTCTTGCGCAGGTCGAAGCACTTCATGAACCCGTCCTGCGAGCCGGACAGCAGCATGTGCA
>NC_045174.1:15932431-15954931 GCF_900700415.2 Clupea harengus | reverse complement strand
CACACACACACACACACACACACACACACACACATGTAGGCAGGCACACACACACACACGTAGGCAGGCACACACACACACACACGTAGGCAGGCACACACACACACACACACACACACACGTAGGCAGGCACACACACACACACACACAGGCAGGCACACACACACACACACACACACACACACACACACACACAGACAGGCAGGCACACACACACACACACACACACTAGCAGGCAGGCACACACACACACACACACAGGCAGGCACACACACACACACACACACACAGGCAGGCACACATACACACACACACACACATATACACACGCACACACTGGCAGGCAGGCAGACACACACACACATACACACAGGCAGGCACACACACACACACACACACACAGGCAGGCAGGCACACACACACACACACACACACACACACAGGCAGGCACACACACACACACACACACACACAGGCAGGCATACACACACACACACACACACAGGCAGGCACACACACACACACACACACACACACACACACAAACACACACACACAGAGAGGTGGGTACACATACACACATAAACACACGCACACACTCACTCAAACACACATACACACACACACCACACACAGGCACAGATACACACACACACACACACATACACAGTAACTAACTAATCACACAAATGACACACCCACTGTACACAGACATGTGAAAAATGTGCCTAATCTACAAACCAAACAGGCACACACCATTTTTTAAACTCACACATACCCATCCCTACAGAACATAAGTTCGCTCATACACATACAGTACAAACCAGCAAAACCTATGAATATTAATGCATGTGTTATCATTCTCTGATGTAAAACAGTGTAATGTCACTTCGGGGGATCCCTGCGGTCTAAAACACACATGCACACACACACAGACTCACACACACACACACAGGGGAGAGAGAGGCAGGGCCCCAAAAGAGATTACTGAACGGCTAAAAAACGGAAATTAGGAAGACTAGGGATGAAAGGAGAGGGCACATACATCCACATGAGCGCACACACACAACACACAGATACACACACACACACACACACATATCAGACGCATTCACACACCCACACACATTCAGACACACACACACACACACATATCAGACACATTCACACACTCACACACATTCACACACACGTTTACACACACAGAAACACACACGCACACACACACACACACACACACACACACACACACACACACTCACACGCCTAAGACAGCTGGCCTGAGAGTTTGTGACTAGCTACGCACTCACACACATACACACACACACACACACACACACACACACACACATATCAGACACATTTGTACTTTGCACCAGTAGATCTGTCACGTGTTAGGAAGAGCTGTGGTGGTGTGGGACCCCTGGGCTTTTGTCCGGGGGGGATTTATTTTGTCCCCGTAGCCTATCGACGACTTCTAACACACAAAGACGTCATGGTGTAGCTTGTCTTCGACAAAAAAACGCTTCTCCATCTACTGTTCTGGCGGTGAATTGTTTTCAGCACCCACAGCCTTTGGAGAACCATAAAGGCAACAAAAATGCAAATTAGTCCGTCCTATCCGTCTGCCCGCCCATCCGTAACGGAGTTGGAGTACCATACTGGCACCTTAACTGGTTGCTAACACAACCAATGGTCTTATAGGGGTTATTGATTCCCAGGGACCACACACACCAACAACATGTATAGCTATGTACATTTACATGGAGTTATTCGACAATTTTATCCAAAGCAACTCACAAGTAAAGTGAACTGGTATAATGTAAGTGAATAGCCAATTAAGAAAAACACACGAACAGCAAAGTACCATGAATAATATGTTTTCCCCAGTGCTAGGCACGTGAACTGTAAGTGTGTGTGTGTGTGTGTCTGTGTGTGTGTGTGTGTGTGTGTGTGTGTGTGTGTGTGTGTCTGTGTCTGTGTGTGTGTGTGTGTCTGTGTGTAAGTGTGTGTGTGTTTGTGTGTGTGTCTGTGTGTAAGTGTCTGCTAAAGGAATCAATGCAAATCCGTATCACAGCTGGTGTCATCCTGTGGGTCCACTTACTTGTCCTATTTGATATTGGAGTTGTGTGTGTGTGTGTGTGTGTGTGTGTGTGTGTGTGTGTGTGTGTGTGTGGCTTTGAGGCCTTTAGTCCTTCCCATGCACCTGCAAGCTGGGCCTCACTATGGAGCTCTTAATTAGGGTTTTCTCATCTGCTATGAGCTTGTCTCCAATGTGAGGTAGGCCATACTGCTGGGCTCAATACTGGGCCTGCCCATGCAGCTCTGAGCTGGGCCTCACTTTGGAGATGTTCACTTTTTTTTGATGCGCAGCTATGAGCTGGTTTTCGATGTGGACTTTTGAATTGGGCCTCACTGTGCAGCGAGAGAGAGAGAGAGAGAGAGAGAGAGAGCGTCTACACAGAGAGGAAGACAAAGGACAAGATGACAGCTCCCTCTAGTGACACATTTAATGAATTTCCACAGATACACATTTGAACAAAGACAGAGACAGGAATAGTCAGACAGACACACGCACAGGGATTAATTCAAGGAAAACATGAAGAAAAAAAAACACCTCGACCTTCATCCTCACTGAGAGATCCTGATTTCCAGCATGCTAAAGAATCGAAACAAATGAATTGAAAGGTTTTGGAGAGTTATGTAGACAGGCCGCACTTGTGAGAAGAGAGGAAAGGGAGATAGAGAGAGAGAGGGAGGGAGAGAGAGAGTGAGAGAGTGAGAGAGAGAGTGAGAGACAGAGAGAGACAAAAACTACAGGGATATGAACAAACCTGCATCATTCTATTTGTCATCATACCCAGCAGATTATAAAAATAAACTAAATATGAATAAATACAATAAAATAAACCTGTGTCTAAACCTGGAACAAAGGAGGAGACCAGGAGGCCATGTCTGCCCAAAGCTTTAAAAGCAACCGTACGGTGTTTTAGTCTAAAACTAGCGCGCTAACTACCTAAAACACATGCAAAAAACCTTGCAAACACCAACAGCAGTAGATTTGGCACCTTTGGTAACATGGTTGGTAACATGCTAACCGGTGCCTTTTACTGATGTAGTCGGCCATGTTTTGCTGTGAAAGCTTTTCTTACATTTTTGCAGTGTGGTGCACAGAAGTAGGCAGTTTGTTTAGCTGTCCTTCACAAGGCCATCACAATGAATTTGAAGATGATACCTAAACTGGTGTGTGTATGTGTGCCTGGCTGTGTGTGTGTGTGTGTGTGTGTGTGTGTGTGTGTGTGTGTGTGTGTATGCCTGGCAGTGTGTGTGTGTGTGTGTGTGTGTGTGTGTGTGTGTGTGTGTGTGTGTGTGTGTGTGTGTGTGTGTGTGTGTGTGTGTGTGTGTGTGTGTGTGTGTGTGTGTGTGTGTGTGTGTGTGTGTGTGTGTGTGAGTGTGTGTGTGTGTGTGTGTGTGTGTGTGTGTGTGTGGTAGTGTGTGTGTGTGTGTGTGTGTGTGTGTGTGTGTGTGTGTGTGTGTGTGTGTGTGTGTGTGTGTGTGTGTGTGTGTGTGTGTGTGTGTGTGTGTGCGTGCGTGTGTGTTGCTCAAAACTGGCAAATTGCTGCCCAATGTAGCTTTAACTGGTCAGCTCTGACACTCCGTCAGTACCTTGTTCTGGAAGAATAGGATTCCCTAAAGAAAGAGGCAAAGCAGTTTGGTTGAGCCCTGAATCATAAACATCCCATAAACATGTACCTTCACAAACATAGAAGGACAGATGTGTATGCATAGGTAAGTGCATGTGTCAGTATACATGCAACAGTAAAAAGGCATATGTGTCTGTGTGTCTGTGTGTGGTTATGTGTCTGTGTGTCTGTGTCTTTGTGTGGTTATGTGTCTGTGTGTGCATATGTGTCTGTGTGTGCATATGTGTCTGTATGTGCATATGTGTCTGTGTGTCTCTGTGTGTGTGTCTATGTGTGGTTATGTGTCTGTGTGTGCATATGTGTCTGTGTGTGCATATGTGGGACCACCTTCATAGTTTGTTGACAAGGCATTCAAGCTGAAATATACTTCTGTTGCACAAATTAATTAATAAAATAAATAATTGCCACTGCCCTTAAATATATTAAAAATATCAAATCCATGAAGTGCTACTACTGTCAGGTTTTGTCCATTGTGCTTTTTTTGTTAGTTTTACAACATACCCATAATCGTTTTACATTGTCCCCCACATTGTACAGGAATATCACCACACAAACCCAAGAATCGACCAAAATCTGAGCAGATATTTTAGACAAAAGTAAACATACACTGCTTTTTCCTTGTTCACTTTTCTGTGTTTCTGTGTTTCTGTTCTGTGTTAAGACCCAAGTTATGACAATGAATTTTACACCATAAAGTGCATCCTTCAGTTGAGGTTACACTTCCATTACACAAGGACCAACATTTGGTGCCATACACACAGACACACACACGCATTCATTAATTCATGTTAGATACTCAAGGTTTTTTGAGACATAGGCCACATTATCATTCAGCTCTGATTGATGGGTGAACGAATCTGTAAGCATTTTCACCTCTTTGTCAGGGAGTGCACATAATGTAAGTTTAGCGCATTGTTAGTCTAAAATAGCCTATGCAGAATCAGTGTTGGACCCCGTACGACTGAGTGTAATGCCCTCCGCTGCCCTCTGCTGGCTAGTTGTGGAACCGGTCGTAAGACCATCATGCCTCAGGCACTTCCACCCCTCTAACTGAACATCCACTGACTGAAAGTGTACTAAACACACACACACACACACACACACACACACACACACACACACACTTAAATAGATAAAACCACAGAGTTTACCTGTGAGATGTTAATTTTATTTATTGTTGAATGAGTTGAATAGGAGTGTGAAATCAGGAATATCATGTAGAGTTTACCTAATAATATGCGCATAATATGTTAGGATATATGATAATGTATGTGTGTATGGATGTGTTGTGAGTGAGCGTGAATCTGTATCTGAGTAAGAGACAGAATGAAAGAATAAGAGACAGAGAGAGAGAGCATGCGAGAAAGAGAAATAGAAAGACAGACGGAGAGAGAGAGAGAGAGAGAGAGATAGAGAGAGAGAGATTATGCCAGGCACTGTTCACCCAAACTGACAAATGGCACACAGGTGTGCAGACAAGTGTCTGTGAGTGTGTGTGTGTGTGTGTGTGTGTGTGTGTGTGTCTGTGTCTGTGTGTGTAGTGTGTGTGTGTGTGTGGGGGGTGTGCACGCATTTGTGTTTTTTATGGGTGGAGAATAAACAGCTGTGAATAGGCTACTTACCTGCTCTGTGAATGACAGCAGTGTGTGTGTGTGTGTGTGTGTGTGTGTGTGTGTGTGTGTGTGTGTGTGTGTGTGTGCGTGTGTGTGTGTGGGAGCGCACATGTTGTGCTGTGTTTGGGGAGGGGTATAGGGAATCATACAGTGACTCTCTTAGTGTGTGAGGGACAAATGTGTCCAACGACATACACTGTATTCTTTGTATGAGTGTGTGTGTGTGTGTGCGCGCATGTGTGTGTATGAGAGGGGCTTGTGCTGAGGTCAGCAGAACACTTGTCTCTCTCTCTCTTTCTCTCTCTCTCTCGCCCTCTTTCACACACACACACACACACACACACACACACACACACACAACTGTCATTCATCCACATGGCACTCTCCATACGTCCTCATCAGAGTCGTCTGAAAATAAGACTCGTTTCACGGCTAAAGTTACGCTCTGGCCTGGGCTATACTGAGCGGTTGGTGATTCTCTGGCCGTCGTCTATATATTTAGCTTGCATATAAACTCCGTCAGGGTCAGACCCACACGAATACCCTATGTACACGTCACTGCACTTTCTTTGGGGTTCATTAGAATAACATTAAATCAAAATGTAGCCCTATGGAGTTTCCCACAGTCAAAACACGTTTGAACATATAAAACAGATTCTTATTACTATACATCAGTCAAGGACATAACTCCTACGCCACTGCCAGGATCGGTGAAAGTCACATCTGAAGTGATCGGCCCGGTCTATAGACTACGTATTGGGTGGGTAGACTACAGATATTATTCCGAGAAGCCTATTTGATTGACCCCTCCGTTAACGGGAAAATACGAGACAAATCCAGATTGACATCCAAGACAGCCCCTTGTGTATAGGTCGTTAGCGTGTGCTGGTTCAGACCGAACCCAAAGTCACCGCACGCGCCCTTATTGTTCCGATGTTTCTGTCTGACTGGGGAGCATGTGCGCGTGCACGTGCACTGCAGGTGCTGTTTCCAGCACCAAAACAGCCTTGTGGAAAATGCAAAAGTGGGCCTTTGAAAATGTATAAATAAAAGCAAACTATATTGCTTTTAACAGCTTGTGCTTGAGATCCCGTTAATCCCGAACATTAATACAGGGACGGAGAACACCGTGTGCACTACCAACATAGAACGCGCACGTCCACGGGCGCGCACAATGAGTAATAAAATGTAAGGTTGAGGCTGAGCGAGTGTGGTCGTCTGTGTGTGTGTTCGTTTGTGTGAAGGAGAGTGCTGCCTCCAACAAAGAGAGATGACGTGTATATACAATTTGCGTGTGGATGTGTGCTTCTGTCTTTCTCTATGTGTGTGTGTGTCTGTCTGTGTGTGTGTGTGTGTGTGTGTGTCTGTGTTTTGGACTGTGTGCATGTGTGTGTGAGTCCACGAGTTGACACAGTCTTATCATCATGTAGAGGAATTTTCTCTAACGCGATGCTCTGGACACGCTGCAAATGTCAACTTCAAAACCATAATATAATTTGCGCATCATCTTCACCTTAGTCAAATATCATAGGGAGACAGGTTGGATACAAGACCAGCCAAGCTTTTGGGCCTTTATTAAGAACACAGATACAATCAACTTTTCAATTAATTAGCTCAATTAATGAAATGGATAAGGACTACACAATGACAGTACAGTTAATTTGACTCTATGGCATAACAGGCGCATTGGACTGACTATACACTGATGATCTTCAGGGATTCAAGATGGCGTTCAGGAGAGGAGCCTGATAGCACTCAGTCAGAAAATTCTCTAAAAATGCACCGTCCCTTAAACCAGAACACACCACGTACAGACGTGTCCTCTGATTATTCTAAAATGCCCGGTGGAGCACGAGCCGAGATCAGATCTCTTAGCTCGCGCCCCTTCTCCTCCGCCAGACGACCACTGAACAAAAGAATGTGGAGCGCGCGCCGTGTTTTATATGATCACTTCGATATTGTGGGTGCAAACTGTCTTCACCGTGGCCCGACTCAAGCCCTCCCGCCGACACCGACACAACGACCTGTTCGTGTGTCGAGCCGTTTCCTCGGTACCGGTGTGTGAGAGACGGTGTATCAGGTCTTTGAGATGTTGGCAACTTTCCTAGCAGCGAGTTGCCCCGGCTGCAAGGCAGCCTTTCACACACTTGTTTATGCACTAGTTTGACGCTTTAGAGCCCTAGAGAGAAAACGCACCGATTCGGTACAAACCCACAGAAATGCCCCAACACGCTATGTCATTTAGGAGTAACTTTCATTCACTCACATTTCATTTATAAAAGGTTTAACAGTAAATAATCTGAAGCACGTCACACCGAGTCGCCTACCCGACTGTGTTAGTTGTCAAACTCTAACGGTGGATTAAAAACGAAAATTATGTTATGCACGCGTCAAACGGCGCGTTTTCATTGTAATATTGATTCGGGTTTCACGTGCATGGTGTGATTTGGGTATCGGTTCCGTTGTTTTGGGTCAATTTCGCACGAATTCTGCAAAATCCAACTCCTCGCTCGCTGCTTCGGGTGGGTTTTCAAGGAATAAAAGTTTATCGGTCGGCGAATTCTCCTCGGAAGCAGGTACGCTTGTGAAGCCTGGGGTGTCTGCTTTTAGCCGAGACGGTTGGACGGAACCATGCGTGGCCCAACTTTGTACATTTAGCGCTAGTTCGAGGAAGAAGAAACACAAACCGGCCCGCGCGAGTTTCATGGAGCCTGCTCGATCAGCTGCTGGCAGTTGGTGTTCTCAATCACGTCCGCGCCGAGGCTTAATATTGTCTATGGGCGCACCGGGAGAATAATATACACTTACACAGCGCGTACCGCAGGAGTTCCCGTCCTGGTGAGGATCTCGTTAAATTAGGGGATTATAGAGGAATAGTCTGCAGTGATATTTGCACTAATCCTCCGTATTCGACTCATTCTTGAAAAACGTTAGAGGCGTTCAGACTTTTGAATACTGAGAAAGCTTCCCTGAAACGAACTCATCCAAACACTTCGACATGGCAGAGACAGCAGCCGCACCGGCACAGAAACCCAAAAAGACGAAAGCCCCCAAGAAGGCTGCGTCGCACCCCAAATACTCCGAGATGATCAAAGCTGCGATCCTGGCTGACAAGAGTCGTGGAGGAGCGTCCCGGCAGTCCATTGCCAAGTATATCAAGAACCACTACAAAGTGGGCGACAACGCGGACTCTCAGATCAAACTGGCCCTGAAAAGGCTGGTGGGTACTGGACTTCTTCGACAGACCAAGGGCATTGGTGCCTCCGGCTCCTTCAAACTGGCCAAAGCAGAGGACTCTAAGAAACCAGCCAAGCCCAAAGTGGTCGTAAAAGCCAAGAAGCCTGTCAAAGCCGCGGTCAAGCCCAAGAAAGCTCCCAAGCCCAAGAAGGTGGTCAAGTCCCCTGCCAAGGCGAAAAAGAGTAAACCGGCTGAGAAGAAAGTGAAGAAAGCTGAGAAGAAGAAAGCGCCCGTTAAACCCAAAAAAGTGGCGAAGAAGGCGAAGGTGGTCAAACCTGCCAAGGCGAGTAAGCCCAAAAAAGTGAAAACGGCGAAACCCAAAGCGAAGACAGCAGCAAAGAAAACAGCAAAGAAGAAGTGAACTCAAATGACAGATGAGACACTGACGGACATTTGACAAACAGTGTAAATAGACTTTTTGAGGAGGTTTTGGTATCTGTAATTATTTTTGTATGGTCTTGTGCGGACTTAAAACCCGACCTTTTTACCTTTCTTCTCCGCCACTTTTGCACTATATTGTGATAATTAGATCCAGAATAATAAAAAAATCGAGGACTTTTAATTGGAATACGTTCATGGCAACACAGCAGCCCTAACTATTTATTTTGTCTTATCCTCTTTGTGTATCACTTGTAGCGCTAATCGACCTGTCACTTGAAACAGTAATCGACTAAACAGCAGTCTTTGTTAAGTATGTGCTGTTATACCACAGTCGAAAAGTGAATCATTGGACGAGGATGTTTAAAAACGGCGGGTGTATTACTTTACTCTGTAAGAGTGAAAATGTTTAAGTACGCTTAGTGAAACCTGACTTGAGACTTTTCTCTGGAAGGGCAGCGGACTGTTGTATATTTTCAAGTTTTACCATCATGTTCATCTGTTATCATGTCCAGTAATTATACACATAATAACTCCTTTATACTGTACAATATTAAAATATAAACTTTTCTCGTCTTCTAGAAACTTGTCATGTCTTTATTTAAATTGGCATGGAGGTGCACATTGTGCGTGCGTGTGGTTATGTGAGTGGGTGGGGGTGGAAGGGGAGGGGGTCGTTATGGAGTAGATCCCGAGAGTGGAACGTGTAAAAGCGCAGCCTCAGGTTTCTACATAAATCCTGCGCATGTGTGTAAGATATGAAGGCGCGAGCATGCTTGGAGCTGACACGATGAAATGTTGTCATTGGGGCAATACGAAGGTGGTCCCGAGACTAGTGACCGACACTGGTTCTCCCCTCCGGAGCGGTCAAGCTCTGCGGGTACACAACCACTGTGCTCTCGCGATAGGGTCATTTAGGTTCTGTGGAGCAGATGCGGTCACCAAAGATGCACGTGCTGCACAGTGCTAAAACAGTCAATACTTATAATTTTAAAAAAAAACTATCACAGTGAATTGTGTTATGTCTCAATAGGGATATATTCAAACATATTGATAGCCTATTTCATTTCAATTAGTATTTGAACTAACAGTGCCAAATGAGCATATTGAGAAGCTCCGCCCTGCAACTATAAACATTCCAAAACGTAACCGCCCTTCCGACGCTCATGCGCATGGCTCTCCGCCCTTCTATTTTTCTCTCCTTTGAAAAGTGACCAGGCCTACCGTCACCTCGGCTCCTAGTCTGATGTAAATACTTACGAGTAATCTTTTGCCCATATAGAAGTGTCCGCTCTGGACCAGTTACAGAGTCAAACAATGGGTAAACAATTCATTCGCGCGGGTGAACTCTTGAACTATGGATTGAAATGGGACGATCTATTGTTCTAAGCATCGAGTATGCTGATTTCGTCACTCGCCTACTCTTACATGCACGGTCTTACATGCACCGTGAAGTAAAGATAACTTTTTGTATTAGGGAAATTAATTAGATATATTTTGAACGATGTAAGTTACCTACAAAAATATCACAATGAGGCCTGAAATTACAAGCCTGAGGGGTATTCCAGAAAACGGGTTTAGTCACTGTCCAGGGTATGTTAACTCAGAGCAAGCCATAAGCCTGGGTTTTCAGTTAAGAACAACTAGGCTAGGTTAGTATCAATGGAAACAGACGCTCTGAACATAACCTGCCACTGGGCAGGGCTACTTAAGTCCAAGATGTCCAAAGCAGCTGCTTTGCCTGTGCTAAACAATGGTCAGAGATCTAATTGGCAGGAATCAATTACATCCTGAAAAGAAGACAAGTATTTCTTAATGACTGGACAATAGTGATAATATTAGTATAATTGCTCAGGCAATTCAGTCTCAAGCTTAACTGTCCCTTTGTCCTCCATTTTGAGCTGTAAATAATTCATTTTCTTGTCAGTTTTTTTCAATTTGTTTCTGCAGATGTAGGCTTATATATTATATGAAGATGAACATAAATCATTTCTTACAGTGCTAAATTGCTGCATGGGGGTTGATAGGTTGTCCTTCGACTGCTCATTTATAAGGTGCTTTTCCACTGCAGGAACTCGTGGGCCATTTTTGGGGAGCTGGCAACTTTAGGTGGTTGTCCACTCCAGAAACTGCCCCTGAAGGACCTCTTTGGGCGACAGTGGTACAGGAGGTAAAGAAGTCGGTTAGTAATCAGAAGGTTGCTAGTTCGATTCCCTGTCGAAGCCTCCTTGAGCAAGACACTGAACCCCTAATTGCTCCTGATGTGCAGTGTGCCATCAGTGTAAATGTAAAATGTGTATACATTGTAAGTCGCACATATGTTAGTCGCTTTGGATAAAAGCGTCTGCTAAATGACTAAATGTAAATGTCTTTAAGGGCTGTTGTTGGGGGCAAAATAAGTACCTACTATGGGGTAGGTACTTCTGTGCAACCCTGAAACTGCTGGGTGGCGCTTGCAGTGATGGTTGATGCTTGGTTAAACGCAACGCGAGTGGAAGACAACAACAACCACCTTTATTAAAACCAGCAAGACTTACCAGAGGTTACGCGGTGAATACAGGCAAAATAAATGATAGCTTACCTAGTTAATTTGTTGAGGTTACTATCACTGAATGAACACAAGCAAAACGTCAAACGTCGGCTAAAATACAGGCTTTAATTAATCAAAGTGGTGCTGATATATTAATTTATGAAGTAATTGAGATGACATGAATCCATTTAATGGAGTGTTAGCAACTTTATAGAATATTCAACAAACTCGATCCTGAGGTAATCCTAACGTTATCTAGATAATCTCTGGTTTAACAATCTATTGTTGGTGCTGCCGCTGATGAAATCTTTCAATATTCTGCCGTGCTCAAAATTGATGCCACGATCAAAAGACAAAATATGAGGCTCCATCACTTGTAGGTCCGTGTCGATCCGTGCTGCACTGCGGTAGAAAAACAGAAAGGGTGAGATGGCCGATCAGGGGGCCATTCCTGTAGACATTTGCACCACCTGGGAAGAACCCTGAGTTCCTGCAGTGGAAAAGCACCTATAGTCTGTTAGAAGACAGTAAGAGGGAAGTCTGAAAGTGCCATTGGAAAAGCAAACAGTTTGAAACCTGTCTCAGTACAGTACTTATTACACACGACACTTGCCTCTGTGGTCCTCTCTTCACTTTTAGTCTCCTCCTCAGGAGCAGCTGATGTGATCTCTTTATCTCCATCCAGTTATTGGGATTAATAATGAATAATGAATAATGTTTTCTGTGGGCAATTGAAAGACTACACTTGTGAAAAGACTGACTTACAGTTATATGAGGTCACATGTTGATGGAGGATCTAGTATAACTACAAGAACTGTTGAACTGTTAAATTGATCAGTCAGTTTAGGCAAAGATAAGGGGTGTCAGAATGTACTTTTTGTTGTTCACAAAGCCATGTGCTTTTGTTTATATAGTAATGTGCTATTGTTTTCCCTGTCTGTCTCCGCCTCAGTTCCTTGTGTCGCTATTCACGCCCCACCCTTTACTGCTTGGTGTGTCTCATTGATCCCTGCCCACCTGTTACCTTCTTAGTCCTGTGTATTTAAGCCTTTAAGTGTTTCTTAAAGCAGCAATAAAGAGTCCTGTTCCTAAACTAGCAAGCTAACTACCTAAAAGGCATGCAAAAAACCTTACAAACACCAACAACAGCCCAGCTGACACTGATAGAAGCATGCCAACACACTAACTGGTGTCTTTTGGCAGTATAGCTGGCAAGGTCATGCTGTGAAAGCTTTTCTTCCATTTTTGCAGGGTGTTCCAGCCCGGTACACAGAACTACATAGGGCATATCCTGGATGGCTAGTGGGAAAGACACAGGTGTTTATCTGTCCTTCACATGACCATATGCTATCAAAATGAATTTGAGGATGGTACCAAAACTAGATGCCTATAAAACCATACCTCAAAAAGTGTCAAGTTGTTGCATAGTGTTTACTGTAAGACCTGTATCCTCTTGCAGAAAGTGGCAATACGACTATTTGCACCATTTACTGAACTGGGTTTCGCATGATTTTTTATGCAGACTCACAAAAACCAAACCAGCAATTCCCTGTTGATGTCAACTAACTGGCTGTTAAACTGTGAAGCTTGTGAAATGGAGAGTTAAAACAGGTTTCTACAAGGTGCTTTTAGAAACTGGCTGAGAAAATGGAGATTTCAGGTCTAATATAGCCTTAACAAAGGAGGAAAATGCTCTTAAACAGAAGTGTTTCGCTCCGCTTTGCTCGTTGCGCTTTCGCTCCTTTGCTGACATGGCTGAATTGCTTTCTTTGTCTTTTTTTTTATCCTACAATTCACGTAGTCACTGTGGTCTTGGAAGTTGGCAGGCTATGATGATGCCCTCCCACCATGAAGCCTGTCCGTAAGTGGGGGCCCACCATTGAGGGTGAGGGCCAGCTCTTCAACAGGAATTCTGTTCTGCTTTCTCCCCTTTGCTGACACGGCTGAATTGCTTTGTTTGTTTGTTTGTTTTTTTATAAGTGTTTTTTCTTACAGCACCCCTTCCGTGAAGTAGGCTACAACACTGTCTTTTTTTTCTCTACTGCAACTATTGGTTTTCGACGCTCAGTAGAAGATGTCTATTATTTACATATTCACCGAGAACACGCACAGAACTCTTGGTTAACCAAAACAGAGTTGATTGAGCTAATTCATAAACGGTGTTCTGGAACCGATTACTCTGAGTAAGTCGTAAATGGTTCACTCAACCCCAAGTTCACGGTTTATGACAGACTAGGAAAGCCATGCTTTCTGGAATACCCCTTTGGTCTGATAAGCAAGCCATTGTCAATGCTGACAATAGAAAAAATAGATGAAGTTGCATATATCATCTACGCTCTTTAGTTTTTGGCTTGGACCCAATTAAAAAACATTAGACCTAAGGCCTATGCTTAAATCTGAAGAATATGTGCTGTGTAGGATCTATTATTTAGAACTTTTATCTGGCAAACAGGGGTTCCTCAAATCTTGTTTAGTAAATAACATATTATGGTCTTTTAGAAGGCCTCCAGAAGAGGAATACAAACTTTGCTCCATCAGAATGTCTACAAGAGCTGTAGATGTAGACCTTTAAGGGTTATTCTAAAGGATTCGAACATGAACACAGAGAAACATTTCAGCACAGCAGATAGGATGGCTTGAAAAAGAACAAATGTAAAGGATGGATGTATAGGTTTATTTTTGAAAGAAAGGGGACGTTGGTAGCCATGTGTTTGGCCTTCTGCCATAGCTTGCACACAAGTGTTAGAGGTTTGTTTTTTGAGCTGTAAATGACATGCCTGTGATAAAACACACCAATGCTGGTGCTAATATTGACAAAAAACTTCCATTTCTATACAAGAAAAGTTGAAAGTTGAACGTCGAAAAGTCAACCATTTGGGACTTCCCTATGCCATGGAATAAGTGGCCCACCTTCCGAAGCCCCTGCCCGTGAATATGAGTCATTTTAATTTACTCATTGAGACTCCTCATTCACAGGAGTTTATGCACGTCCCCCCCTGGGAGCTGGGGTATACTTACACTTTAATCACCAAACTGCCTTTAATTTGATGGTTGACTGATTCCCTCTATTCTATTCACAGACACAAATTCACAGTATGTATAAACAGTGCATATACACAAATATAATGTTTCATTCATTATATAACTTAATATATTGCACATCTTCTCAGTCTGTTGTTTCCCTTGAGTATTTACTTATAAAAAAGGATATTACAGCATTTTGTATAGTTCAGTCACGACAATAAAGTTTCTTAAACTGAACTAGAGAGAGATTTGTAAGCCAACTACACGCGTGCGGAATGTTGCTGGAAGAGGCCCCCAGCTTTCCTTGTTGTTCTAATTGTTCAAATTTGCTCATTGTTCTTAGCGTGGTGAAATACACTACACCATATAGGTTATCTGATCACATGACCCCCCCACCCCCACCCCCTGCAGGTGTCCCTTCATAGCAACTCATCACAGAGGAGCAAATATTGAATACTTTTTACAGATGTTTTTTCTTCTTCTTCTCTTTTCCTTTTTGTGTCAATCAGCCGTAGAGCTCGCAGCGCCGGTGAGTCATCTTAACCATGAAACGCGAATCCTTTCAGAAAAATTCCTATGACGCACACATGGGGGATCCCCATGTTCATCACAGTGCTGTAGAAATGGGTCATACATATCTTCTCATGAATTTCGCAACACTACTATTGGTCTAAACACTCCCAAACTTCCCATTTTTGACCAAGAGAATCCCTGACAGGCCAAGATGTGGTATCACTTTGGCTTAAATGGAAAACAGAGTTAGTTTTAAAGCGAATAAAGTTATCAGTATTAAGAGGGTGGCTTTAACCCTGCACAAATCTGAGCTGGTTCTAAACTTAGACGTGTAACACTACATGTGGCCTTCATGTTGGATCTGTTGTTATTCTCTGTCTAGTGCCATTCAATTTTAAAACTATTAAATGAAAAACTGATTCCACTCACTGACTAATTCATCCAGATGTCTCTGGATGAGTCCCACAAAGATAATTTGCAGACACTGGCTAATGGACAAACTGATTGTGAATATATTCCAAATATATTGTGAATATATTAGTTTGGAACAGGTTCTGTAAAGACCAACACCAAACACACGATGATGAACTTGGGGGGAAAAAACCTGAAATTCTAAATGATACACACAACCTCTAATGTGATAATGGAGGTCACCACCTTTTTGCAGTGCTTGTGTGATCCGCACAGGCTTGTTCAGGCTGTAATGTTATTGCAATCAGTATCTACATGCCTCCTGGCACCGTAATCGTTCTGCCTTGTTGAAATGTAATTATGCAATTAACAGTTCTGAGTAAGCTCAGGGAGGCTGATTGGTAAGTACAAAATTGTTCTCCACGCTACTGGGCTACAGGACATGACCATGGAGTGATATTCAAACCGGCCAGTCGTGGAAACTCGCGAACCAACATGGGGAATTTGGTATTGTGATAAATGTCATCACTGCTCTAAGTTGCGTTTCCGTTAAAGTTTTTTTTAGTGATGTAGTGGCTTTCAGTGACCTACACTTCACGGATGACTGCTGTTCTTATAATAATAACCAAAAGATAACAAGCTATGTCGATCTGATGAGTCATACGATTACAGATACAATTATTTGTAGAGGCTTTTAAACTGGGTCTACTTCCATCATGAATGACAGTCTAAAGTTAGGATATTTGATTGAACTGATAAAATGTGGTGACAATATTTTCCCATGTGATGTGTCTGGAACTTTTCATATTTTATAGGTCAACGATTATTTAATATAACTCAACACAATTCCCCCCTATTTAACCAACATGTAAGCCTAAACCTCTTCATAACAGACCTGTCTGCAACTACGAGGAAGGCATTAAAACGTTTTTTTTTCTTTTCTTTCTCACAAATTAAAACAAACGTTTGAATAGCATCGGACCAGCCTGTTTGCTACGTCTTTGTATGGACATCCTCGAAGCTTCCTCATTTGAGAAGAGACCAGTGATTAACATCCGAGTCATACTGTAGGCCGTCATGCTTTGGACGTAGTTTGCAACGAAATATTGCAATAGGCTACGTGCTAGTGTTCTAACCTATTCACAGCACGGAATCCGGTTAAAGTAGGCTACATTTTGAGTGTGCATTAAAACAATTCAATTTGGGAAATAATTTCAGTTGAAACTATTTTTACAGTAAGTCTTGCCATGGTTAGTCTAATCGGCGCAACTGCAGCCTTACATTAACTATTGTGTTGAAAAACTATAGAATTATTTGTATGGGGCCCTCTTGCGTTCAGAAGCATCCGCCAAGTCATTGCCCGCAGGTAGCCTTCAGCGACGTGTTTAATCCACTTTATTCATTTGTTCCCGCCTTGTAGTCATTTAGGGTGGGTTTCCTAACGATGTTACCACTTGCAATTCTGCTGAAAAAAACATCAATCCAATTTGATCAATGCTCTGACATAGACCTACAGTATACTGCTAGAATTGTATAAGAAGCCTATAGACTAGTACTTCAAAGTATTTCTAACAATGTACATTCTTCATAAAAAGCTGGAACAAGTCTAGCAGGCTGAAAAGCAAACTGTCTATTAAATACATGAAACTAATAACAAACCACATAAACCTCAACATATAGGCAACATGGTTGCTCTCTTCAGCATTTAACCATGGCTTTGGTTCTGACTGATGGGAATACAGGTACAGTAGAATGGTGTGTGTGTGTGTGTGTGTATCACCCAAGTCTAGTTTTGATTCCATTCCCTCTTATGCAACATGAATTGCATACATTGCAATGCATGTCAACAAGTGACTAAACATGCCGGTCAAAGGTTAAAATCCCTACATATTATAAAGAAATTAATTGATTGATTCTGTCATACAGTTACATAGTTACGGACAGCATAAGAACATCTAGACCATGTGATGCACATTCAAATGGATTTCTAACCCAGGATAACCTTGATTTCTTAAACCAAGCCCCTCAGCAAACAGGGTCAATCCAGGGCCATTCTGCAGATGATCTCGCCCTAATCTCAGCATCGGGGCATTAGTGCCCCGTCGGTCAGAGATCAATAGGCGTAGAGCATGGCACTTTAAAGGGGATTATAATCTGCAGAGATTACAGCTGAATGGGGATTGACCAAGGACACTATTGCCCTGTAGCCGTCCTTTGAGACCCGGGACCACGCAGATGTCAGACACTGATCTAAAGCAGGAATGGATAGATAACAATAAAAAGTTAACGGTTTATTTTTCTTGATGAAAATAATGATCTGCAGCAAGTATAGTGGGAGGAAGTATGTCACTGAGAATTCGCTGACCCCACAGATAGCAGCGAACTTCGGACTGGACCTGACCCTGACCCTGCTGTGGTGCGGAGGTGCTGGTCCAGAGGTTGCTGTTATCAGGGTCGGGCCTCTCACCTCTGCACTGACTGGTTGAACTCATCAGATATGACGAACAATACAGGCGTTGCTAAGATCTATCAGATGTGCCCAACTCATGATCAAGAGAGGAAGACACCTGAAAGAAAACTCCTCCCTTTTACAAACAGGATTAGTAACTACTGCACAAATCAATGAATGGGAGGAGCCTCTGCAGAGTAAAGTGTAGTTTCATATTGAGTTTTTTCTCTCCAAAAAGGTAACACTACCTTAAAAAAGATACCTTCATTAAGAACACATTCATAACTTTCAAGGCACAATCCTGATAGCAGCACAAATACACCCTCACACACACATAGAGTACACAAATGTACATATCCAGTCTTGCCGTTTATTTGGTCTCCATAAATTTTGACCTTTCTGTATGGTGAAATGAATCCGGTCCCCGTCTACACATTGGAAGGAATCAGCCACTGTCCATTTTGCTGATGCAGGCAAAATAAAAGCATTTGCACACACACACACACACACACACACTCACACATGTTTCTCCCACACACACATCTAATGTTCCAGTTGAGGATATGTGGATAAGCTCAGTCTTGTTTTGGCAAAGGCATCGTCCGGTCCGGAGGACAAGGGTTTTAGGGTCATGTCAGAGGTGAAAAGTTTGGTTTGTTGGTGCTGGTCAACTCTGTGTGTGTGTGTGTGTGTGTGTGTGTGTGTGTGTGTGTGTGTGTGTGTGTGTGCGCGTAAGTGTTTGTGTTTGAGAGGAAGTACAGAAGTTGAAAATGCCCGTCCCAACCATGCTGTCGGTACTCACAATGGTAACCATGGCAACCTTAACTACAGCGACATTAGCGCGTCGTTTAGCCTTGTTTTAGCACAGTAAGGCAGAGATAGAGTGAGAGAGAGATGAAGTGAGAGAGAAGAGGAGAGAGAGAGAGAGAAAGAAAGAGGGAAGAGGGGAAAGCCAGAGGAAATGTAGACTGAGTAAGAGAGAAGAAAGGATGTAGAGAGAGGAAGAGAACGAGAGGAGGGGAGAGAAATGGTACTATTTGGAGCGGTTCAGGGATCTGTAGAGGGCGAATCCGAGCACGGTAACCATGGCAGTGCCGAGCGCCACGCGTAACCAGAAGGAGGTGCTGCTCATCTCTGAACCATTTAGGTGCCTGTGGACAGACACACACATACACACACATACACACACAGAGAGGAAGAAAGAGGGTCAGATCTCACCCCGGAGGATGCTGGGAGCGTGTGTGTGTGTGTGTGTGTGTGTGTGTGTGTGTCTTTGATGTGTATCTAATACATCATCTCTAATATTAGAGTTGTGGACGCCCTCCCACCGAGTCTGGCTAGACTGCCTGGTTCCATGCGTGTACCGCTGCACGACGAACAGCAGGGGGAGCTACAGGCATTACATTCCACAAACTACTACTGCCCATATCTAAATCATGACCACTCACTCCACTGGGGAACTGGCAGCTACTGAAACACTCAAACTACAAAGACCCCAACATGCTAGAGGAGTAAAACATCAACAAAGGGGCTTTCATTGCCTGAAATGGTCTTTAGTGTAGGGCAAGTCAGAAGAGTGCAATAGCAAAATGAAATATTTTTGCCCCATAAAATTATTATATTAGTATTAATAAGACTCAATGAGAATCCCAGGCCTTGAACTGTAAATATCACAAAGAGCATTTCTGGATGGTGAACTGACAGGTTTTTCGTCTAAAATAGACTGTTCAGAAATACGATCATCAGTATGTTTTTTGGACTGACTGCTGGAAAAGATCCTGGCAAAATAACTGCATGGTATCTGATGCGGGGGGACGGATGGGAAATCTGACGGGCTTATCTGGGAAAAACAAAAGTAGAAACTTCTTACAGAGCTGATGACAAATGGGGGGAAAGTCTGGGCTCACAATCAGAGACCGGGGATCAAATCCTCGGTCAAACACACATTTTAACAGATGTCTCTAATTATTATAATTTTTTTAAAGGTTTTTCATATTGAATTTTTGTCAATGTTTTTTTTTCTGGAGCAGGAGTTTATTAACTATATTAACGCTTAAAGGCTACAGCATGTATCCAGTAAGCACATCAAAATCAAACCCTTCAGACCTTCAGTGTGTGCTTTTATGTGTGAACGTGTGTATGTGTGTGTGTGCCAGCTTGGAGTAGATGCACGTGTTTCTATGTGTGTATGTGTGTGTTTGTGTGTTTTTGAGTGTATACGTACGGGTACATGGCGACCCAGGCCAGCTTGGAGTAGATGCACGTGTTTCTATGTGTGTATGTGTGTGTGTTTGTGTGTGTATGTGTGTGTGTGTATACGTACGGGTACATGGCGGCCCAGGCCAGCTTGGAGTAGATGCGTGTCCCGGTGTGGAGTGTGGAGAAGGGCATCGGCGGGGGCAGGCGGTGCTTGTAGCAGAACTCGGCGGGCGTCATGCCGTACTGCTGGGCCACCTCAGCCTCGTCCGCCTTACTGCTGACCAGCACACAGGGAACACCACTGTCCATGTAGTGTTGCTGCAGGCAGGGAGACAGGGAGAGAGAGGGAGAGGGAGAGAGAGAGAGAGAGGGAGAGAGAGGGAGAGGGAGGGAGAGAGAGAGACAGGGAGAGAGAGAGGGAGAGAGAGAGACAGGGGGAGAGAGAGAGAGAGACAGGGAGAGAGAGAGAGAGAGAGAGAGACAGAGAGAGAGAGAGGGAGAGGCAGGAAGAGAGGGAGAGGGAGCGGGAGCGAGAGAGAGGGAGTCAACCAGTGTCAAGTTGACATGATTGAAATCCTTGAGCCACTCCGACCACCCACAGATACACAAACAAAAAGATAAGACGTGCAAACATATTGTTACATTTGCGCACCATTTTGTAAACAGGTCTAAGTTCGCCCCATAGAGATAAGCTCCTCCGTGCTGAGAGACAATCAGAGTCAGAGAGAGAGTGCTGGAGTGTGAGACACTGTCCCTGTGCATTTAGAAATGATGCCCAAATGCCCAGAAGGAATTAGACTTACCCAAAGTTAAAAAAAAAGCGCCAATTTTTTAAATGTAGAGAGGTAGATATATTTGAGAAAGCAATAAAACACAAATGTATTCAGCAAGTACAACAAGACTGCAACCCTCATCATAAATATCATCATGCATCTTACTAAAGTTTGCTCTTCTTCCTCTGCTCTCGTCAGGGCCGCTGCTGGCCATGTGGGTATCCTAAGCAGAATTGGCCATGTGGGTATCCTAAGCAGAATTACTTTCCTGTGAATTGCTAAACCTACCCAAATGCTGATCCCAGGATGATATCCTGATAACAGTAAAACTGATGACGAGGTTGTCATTCTTGTGTCAACCTCTGTGTACAATACATTGGCTACGTTATATATTAACATATATTGTTATTGAAACATGCGCAGATTTGCATCCAAAAATGAATCCTTTCTGGTCAATGGCTGGCAAGAAAAAAAAAACCTAGAGTAGACCCTGGTCTGTACATCTCTATGACTTACTGTGCATCTGGGGGTCAGCTGGGAACCTAGTCACTAGTGTGACAGGTAAATGAGAGTGTGATTTATGCACAGGCCAGAGGCTCTGTGTGTTTGTGTGTTTGTGTGTGTGTGCGCTCTGTTAGTCCCCTCTGAAGTGTGCATTTTTAATGCATTTACATCATGTAGGTCTGCACTCTGTATGCAAGTGCTTGTATGTGCCAGTGCCTGTCTGTCTGTGTGTGTGTGTGTGTGTGTGTGTGTGTGTGTGTGTGTGTGTCTGTGTGTGTGTGTGTGTGTGTCTGTGTGTGTGTGTGTGTGTGTGTGTGTGTGTGTGTGTGTGTGTGTGTGTGTGTGAGAAAGTACCTTGTAGATGCTGGCACAGTAGCTGAAGGACTGAGGATCTGTGGTGTCATACATGAGGCAAGCAACATCACAGCCTGCGTCTGACGCCTTCAGGAACTCTGCCTCAACGTCCACCTCAAACAGCTGACACACACACACACACACACGCACATTACTTCCCTAAACAATAGACAATAAACAATACCAGTGCAATAATAACTCTGGTCGTGTGAAATATGGAAGTGTATATTACACTATGCAGTATAACTCTGGTTGTGTGAAATATGGAAGTGTATATTACACTATGCAGTATAACTCTGCCTGTGTGAAATATGGAAGTGTTTATTACACTATGCAGTATTGAGCTCAGTTCCAGTAATGGGATCTGACTGAAGGCACATCTCCTAGGACTGAGCTGTTGCCTGAGGGTGCGTGACGACCATTTGCTATAAATACATTTGCAATAACACCTAATCGTTACACGGATGGGGCTATTTACACCACTCCCACTCAATTACAGAACTACAATCTGTTAAGAGAGAGAGAGAGGAAGCGGAGAGAGAGAGAGAGAGAGCAGGGAGAGAGAGAGAAGAAGCGGAGAGAGAGAGAGAGAGAGAGAGAGAGAGAGCAGGGAGAGAGAGAGAGAGAGAGAGAGGGGGGGGGGGGGAGAGAGAGAGCGGGGAGAGAGAGAGAGAGAGAAGAAGCGGAGAGAGAGAGAGAGCAGGGAGAGAGAGAGAGGGAGAGAGGGGGGAGAGAGAGAGGGGGGAGAGAGAGAGAGAGAGAGAGAGAGAGGGGGGAGAGAGAGAGCGGGGTGTTACTCACAATGAGGTGT
>NC_045174.1:15919931-15927431 GCF_900700415.2 Clupea harengus | reverse complement strand
AATTAGATTTAAAAAAAATTAAAATAAAATTAAAACGCAATATATCGCCGTACAATATCGCAATATATTGAATCATGACCCCTGTATCGTGATATGTATCGTATTGCCATATTCTTGCCAATAAACAGCCCCACCTGTTTGTCCTCAGGATCATATAGGGGAGCGGTCGGGTGCAGAACTGCTTTCTGGGCGTAGTAGAACAGCTCGGAGATGTTCTTCAGGTTCTTTGCTGAGCACTGTAGACACACACACACATACACACACACAGAAACGCACTAATTTTGAGTTTGAAAATGTGACACTTGATATTTGCAGTAGTGAAATAGCAGGTCTTTAACGAGTGGCTCAGACAGCCCGGCAGGAATCTCTGACCTCGACGCACGTCTCTATCTCCGAGAACTGATTCATGATTGGCAGGATGGTTTCCATGGAGCTGCCTGATCGCAGGTCGGACTTGTTCCCCACGAGGATTATGGGAACTCTGGGTAAAGGTGAAGAGTAAGGTGGGGTGGGGTGGGGGTGCGACAAAGGGGTATATTACGCAGTCGAGCAAATTACAGGCGTCATCGAAACATGCAAGAAAAAAAAAAGGGTCGCTAACACGTCTACGGCAGGTGTGGAAGGACAAAATTAGACACCTACTTTTTCCCCTTTTCCGCTCCCCCATTCACCAGTGGAATCCATTTAGTTCTGATCTGAAAACAGACATGAGGAGAGGATTTCATTCACTTGAGGGGATAAAGACACTGGCAGAGAAAGACAAACAGGGAGAGGGGGAGAGAGAAAGACAAGGAGGGAGACAAACAGGGAGAGGGAGAGAGAGAAAGACAAGGAGGGAGAGGGGGAGAGAGAGAAAGAGAAGGAGGGAGAGTGAGAGACAGAGGGGGGGGGGGGGGCAGATAGGGAGAGGGAGAGAGAGAGACAAACATGGAGGGAGACAAACAGGGAGAGGGAGAGAGAGAGAAAAACACAAGGAGGGAGAGTGAGAGAGATGCCAGGTGGTGATAAGAGATGATCTGGTACACAAAAGCCTTCTGTGGTCCCAAAAACACCTGAAATGTAAATTTAAACTCACTCAATTTAAAGTGTGCGCAAGGGGGAGAGCAAATGGGAAAGAAAGAAAGAAAGAAAGAAAGAACGAAACAAGGAAGGAAGGAAAGAAAGACAGAGAGTGAGATAGACACACACACACACACACCTACACAGAGAGAGAGAATGAGTGTATATATATAGACAGAGAGAAAAGGTTAAGACAGAGAGAAAAGGTTAAGACAGAATATATATATATATATATTTTCTGTCTTAACCTTTTCTCTCTGTCTTAACCTTTTCTCTCTATCTATATATATATGAAATGAAACAGAGGCAGGGTAAGGTACCTTGTCAATGGTTTCCTCTTGGGTGACATCATACACCACACACACGACGTTGGCCTGGAGAGAACACAAAACCCACCATCGTTATCATCACCACCATCATCAACATCACCATCGTCATCACCATCGTCATCACCATCACATCCATCACCACAGTTACCTAACCTGTGACTTCTGTTACTCTACGCTGCACTGCAAACTTTCATCTTTGCCTGCTTTCTCAGCACCCAACACTTTATAAGCACTTGCCCCCCCCAACCAGTTGATGGAGAGAGATGGAGGGGAAGGGGAAGCACTGAGCAACTCTGAACTATCTACTGGCCCACACTTTATGGCACACAAGAATGAGATCATATTAGTTTACACAGCAACAGCTTACCAAAACACACATAAATAAACCTGAAAGCTGATAGCACGCACACACACACACACAGCGCCTCACCTTAACAATCTCTTCTCTCAGCACCTCGTCAGTCTGTTCGGTCTCTGCTGACCAGACAGAAATAAACAGCACATAAGCTCACATCAAACATCTCATGCCAGCAATCTCTGAGCAAAAGTGTGTGTGTGTGTGTGTGTGTATATTCACAGGCTGACATTTGATAGCATGCTTGTTTACAAACAAGCTCTTAAAGCATGCTATCGAATGTCAGCCGGCTCACTTTTTTTATACACCATGATAAAATAAACTGGAAAATGGTTGCTCTCATGCACATTTGCCATTTAGAGTCTCTGCAGTATGTCAGTGAACTGGCCAGCTCAGACAATGAAGTGAGTCACTTAAAACCTTCCACTGTTCGCTCACTTGCCCCCTCTTCGGTTTACCATGAAGACATGCCACAATGTCCATTGTAGAGTCGGACGTCAGCTGACTCGAGTCAAATGAGCAAAAATTGCAATCCTAAGCTCCAAGGGCTCTAGTTTTTTCTAACTCCGGCTTTCAGCTTTTCTAACGAGCCTCAAGGACCAGGTCATTATGGAAACTTTGGAGTCAAACTGTGATTCCTGATTCTTGGTTCAAAAGCCAGTGCTGAACAGGTCGTTTTGAAGAGAAAGGAGAGAGTAGTCACCCAACCAGGCTGCAAACCCCAATTTACGGAGTAATACACCTACGCTCTGTATGCGGTGCCAAAGAACGAGGCTTGTTACTGCGCCAGCACTCATAGTCAACCATGGTGACGGCACCTACCTGAGTAGTCCACTATGTGAGTGGGCACCTTCTCGGGCGTGACGTCCGCGGGTATGGTGATCTCCTCAGCGCGCAGTGGCACCTGTGAAGAGAGACACCGAGACGTGAAGAGCTTGGGAGGGAGAGAATGCCATATATATGCCACGTGAGAGGTTGGAAATGAAATTCTGCCTAAAATGCTCCTGCTGACTGAGGAGTGACACAACACTGATTTGGATGAACACACTGAAGGAATAGACAGCTGTTAAATCGACGCATGTACTTTCTCAAACTTTCACAAATAGGGCATCTCATCGATAGAGAAAAAACAAAGACACCAATGAGTAGGCACAGAACAGTGAATGCTTGGTTATGCACAGATCATATCATACCAGAGCATATCCCATTTTCTATCTAAATACCCAAACAGTGGATTTCAATTGATAACGTCACTCCATTATGGTAAACCTTGAGGTTTACACACTCACCATCACTCAAACCAAACCTGGCAACACAGTGGATTCAGTCATTTGTTATACTGAAAAGGAGCTGCGAAAAGAAAACTTCCACTTCTACTTTTATGGACGAAACAGCAAGTGTTTTTAGCCATGGGACTCAAATGCCGCTGGGGGATCTAGAGGTGGCCATTTAAGATACGCAGGAAGGCAGGCAGACAGCCCTCAGCTCACATGCTCCTCAGCAGTAACCCATTACCAGTAACCAACGCTGCCAACAAGCCTCTGCTGTGACAGTGGACCATGGGGCCTGATGTGATTTCATTCATGTTATAAATCAAGTGTCTGCACGTCTGCTATAGTCGCCTGCCACAGACATACAGTACCTCCTCAGTAAGTGTGAGTAACAGTGGACTCTTGAAGGCTCTGCTAACAACAGTTCTAAGACACAAATAATTGAATACGCTGTGGTTTGGTGATGGTGATTATAGTACAGCAATGCTTTTGGTAAATGCAACATTTCTTTCTGCAACTAAGAAAGGCAAGGGGGGCAGTGGCGTATAAGTCAAGCCCTGACAACCTGAAGCCCTGACAACCAGGAGACACGTGAATGACGTTTAAGGCCCCTCCCAGCATATCCAGCTCAAACACAAGGTAGCTTCTAGTAATAGATAATGGATTTTTTTCTTGCTGTGCACAGCTGAGATGTCTTGTGTACTTGAAATGTGTTGAGAACTGGGCCATTAAACCTTCGCCTGTTGTAGAAGTATGGAAACTTAAAAATCACTCACTATACCATTGTGTTGGCATGCTGCAAAATCCTACATTTGGCCGTGTGTTTCACCATAAACTGTTGGATGTCAAAGCACTCGGTTACAGCGGTGGTCATGGAGATGGGGAGCCGTCACTCACCTGTTCAGGAAACTCCTCCCCCACCAGGGTCATGATGAGAGAAGTCTTCCCCACCTTGGCTGTTTGGAGTGAGTGCCAAGGGTTGGAGTGATTGAGAGACCAATGTGTGTGTGTGTGTGTGTGTGTGAGGGAAAGAGAGAGAGAGAAAGAGAGAGGAGAACAGGTTAGGATTAAGTGTTTCATAATGACTCACAGGTCAATACAGCTCCTGTCCTTCAGTTTAGGGCGATACACCTGGGACTGCCCAGGAAAAACAGAGCTTTTGCATGCTGGCTGGCTGGCAGGCAGGCAGGCATGCATGCAGGTGTGCACGCACACACTATCTGAAATGTCCTTGAGTAATTACCCGTTTATTTCACTTAGCTACAGTAGTGCACTTTGATAATTGCCATGACAACCAGTTCGACCCGTACAATATTCAGACACTATCTCGGTGCTAACTTTTACAGGCAAATTCTGTGGCACGGCAGTTTCTACCTCTGCAGACGTTACTGCGGTCAGATTTTTAGTTACTGACGAAGCTTGTGTCCTATTTCCACGCAAGAGGAATTCTGTTAAACAGCGCCCAAGCTATAAACAAGAGCCAACACCCGTTAGTTAACTAGGTTGTCTGTCATGGAGTTGTAGCAGTACTGTGTGACCATGCAGGACGTCACGTCTGCATATGGGCCGTGCCCTGAGTTCACGTTTTGGTGCCAATTAATACGAGTGGTTTCAAGCTGAATGGAATATCAAAAACGTATACCATAACTAACTTTACAGGTCTGCTCGCATGATGTAATTTCGAGGGGGTACACTTCAGTGGTCTTTAATTCAGCCTGTGAATGTTTATCAGAGCTAGTGGAAACTTTGGCAGGACGTCAAGTTGTAAGACTAGGCTAGCTTATGTTATAGTAATGTTAGATCTGCCGTCAAATTCACAGTAGTGCTAGTCATTACATCGATGGTTTGCAGACACCTCGACTACCCATTAATATGTTAGAATAGTATTTCTATTACTTTTTGTTCAAAAACTACCATTAAAGCTAGAGGCCGGCTAATGTACAGGACAAGTCAGTTAGCCAGCACACAGAAGCTAGCTAACGTTACCACTGATGGCTGGGATTTATCACCATGTGACGTGTTGACAGATCGCTAGGTTAAGTTAGCTGAGTAAACAACATGAACTATTGACTGAAGCGTGAAAAACCTGATTCATACAACTAAAGAAACAATCTCGCAACAGTTTATGTCCATGACTAGTAACATTGACTGTTACACCTCCACTCCAGTTGGCAAACTCAACCTGTCTTCTAATGGCAGCAAATGCTTTTCTGCTCCAGTTAGCCAGGGTATCGATACATTTATTTAGGACCGAATCAAGAAACTGCAGTGTTACGTTAATCAAGCTACCAGATTGCTAGTTAGCTCACAAGCTATTCCATTGAATCTAGCCTGCTGGTTTGTCAGAGTTGATCCCCTCCAAAAAATAACGTTACTTACGTTCTCCCAGAAGGAGTATCCTAACATCGCGTTTCATGTCTCCGTCCTCTTTCAGACGGCTTGGTAGTTTTAAACGTATTACTTAGTTACTTTAATGGGGCTGCCATGTAACCTTACTTGGAAATTACTGACAGCGGTTGACCCATTTTAGCTCGCAAGGAGAAACGAACTATTGGAACTTCCGGTTCGAGCCAAAAATGTTGCGCTGTCTTCCGCCTGCAGTTTACTATTGTAGTGGAGACCATAATTACAACCAAGTTACCTGTATGACTGTGCCCATTGCTTGGTATAGCAAAAGACAGTGGGTGTAAAATGCCTATAAATATTTTTTTTACCAAGATGTCACCACATCATCGCCGTTATTTTAATAGGATCTTACGATGACGTTTCGATGTATTTTTTTTATTGAAATCATACGGAAAAAAAGTATCCTAAAATACTGTGCATCACGAACTAGTAGGCTACAAACTACAACTTAGCTCTCATCTAATTTACAGTCTTTACACACATGAAACTGGAAACAAGTTTTAAAACATTTATTAAAAACAATTTTGTACAAGGTCATGTCTTTCAGACACCATTCGAGATGTATAAAACACTTCAAAAACAAACATTCACATTGATTTGACAGTAAAATTCCAAAAATTCCAACGTCTCAATGTATAACCATATATGGACATAACACAAGACAGGTGTCCACTCAGGTTCTCAGATATCAGCAAAACCTTCAGTAAACAGACCTGGAAAAGCACCACCTCCCAAGCATTTAAATAGAAAGTATTATGCAAGCTTGTAGTGCATGTGTTTATGTGCCTTCTTTGGAAATCTCGACTGGTTAAACTTAGTAAACATTCCTCAGCTTAATCCTGCTATGTGTGCAGCTGCATAGGTGTGTATGCTTGTTTGTGTGTATGTTTGTGCACAGCACATTTATGTTCTGTGTATGTGTGTGTGTATGTCGTATATGTAAGTATGTATACGTTTGTTTGTCTGTGAGATTGTGTGTGTGTGGGATACATGTGTACACGTCTGTTGAGAGATTGTGTGTGTGTGTGTGTGTGTGTGTGTGTGTTAAAGGTTGTGGGTGCTCCAGAGTATTATCTCGTTGTGAGCGCAGGTAAGCAGCTGTTTTCCTGAAGGGGAGAAGCTGCAGAGCTGGATGGAGTCGCCGTGAGGGGTGAAGTCCTGAAAACGACCTGAGGAGCTGTGGAGCAACTTCACCACACGGTCTGTTGCGCCACACACACACACACACACACACACACACACACACACACACACACACACACACACACACAGTGGGAGGAAAACACACAAGTCAAACCCTGACTTATATGTCAATAACTGAATGGACACTGCTGAACACAGGCTAACTAAGATGTGGTAGTGTATTGCATCACATACATATGAGCATGGCCTACAAATGGGCTTTAATGTATACATCTGTGTATGATACGTATGTATGTACACGCAATGTATGTGAGAGACAGAGTGTGTACTCACGCTTTGAGCCGACAGCAAGTAGTCGTCCCTTAGAACAGAGACTAAGGCAAAGTGCCCAGTCTGCTAAAGAAATGGTTCTCAGGACCTGTAAAGAGGAGAGAGAGAGAGAGAGAGAGAGAGAGAGAGAGAGAGAGAGAGAAAGATGGAAAGAAAGTAAGAGAGTGAATGAGAGACAATCAGTGTTTGGATTTCAATCCATACAGTAATGTATGGGTGGTTGCAATATTCCCTACATCTAATCAATACCAGTTGTCTGCAATATCTGTATCAGTCACTAAATTCTACAGTAACTCTGACCTGTTTTTTGTTCAGGCAGTAGAAGGTGAGCTCTTTTGTTACTCCATAGCCAGTGTAAACAAGGACCCCTCGCTCACAAGGACTGAAGGCAGCCAGGCTTGGTGGTAAGACATCCCCGTTCTGATGGATAAAACACAGCATGACCTCACAACAACGCAGATCATGATTGGCTCAGTAAACGTGACCCAGTAACAGCAATCGGTATGCTGGAGAGGGGCGGATTAGTTTACCTCAGGGGCAGCAGGGGCGGGAAAACTCAGCCAATCAAGCATCTCACATTTGTCCTTCTTCCAATCAGCAGCCCAGA
>NC_045174.1:15894931-15914931 GCF_900700415.2 Clupea harengus | reverse complement strand
GCACATTTCCATTAGCAAAATCACAAGATCTGCCATTACAGGATATTTCCCTTTTAAAAAAAAAAACCCAACCAATGTAATGGCCATTGGGAATGACAATGTGGTTGGGGGGGGGGGTGTCATAAAGTGCTGAAAGGCATCTTGCTGAAGTGGCTCTACTTATAGGCCATTCAGGCACCTGGGTAGAAAAAATACATGGTGGTGTGATTAGGGGGGGAAAAGGGAGGGCATTTTGAGGGTAGTTCCGGATACAAGGATATGGTTACCGTTCACAGGAACCCTATAAAAAGCTGCTGTGACAAAGAAAGAGAGCCAAGCAGCCAATCAGAGATTCACTAAAAATGGATTATGAAGAAAAGAGAAGAAAGGCAAAAGAGAGAGGAGGAGGATGAAGGGGGGATTGTGGGTAAAAAGCAGGGAGAAGTGTGGGCTTAATTGAGGAGTTCACCCCTGAATAACTATCGACAAAGCCATCAGTGGAGCAGGGATTGATTCTGTTGATTTGAACATTTAAACTCATACAAATATCCTCCATCAGGAGTTCATTACGGATAGTTGGTCAATACACTATTAAAGCAACATTATGTAACAGTTTTACCTTAAAAGAACAGCTTCAAAATCTTTTTGGTGGTACACTGGAAGTAAGGTCTAGAATCCGTGCAGTATACATGACTACACTAAATGGGATGGATTTACCATTCAAGCTCAATATGACCAACTTTGCAGAATGATATTACAAGTCCAAACAGCAACCAACAGGGAAACACCTACACACTTACTTACACACACACACACATATATATAAATAAAGATACTAACAAATTATTAAAACACCCACACACGACACAAGCGCATACAGATGAGATGCACACACTCACACATATAAAAAGACATACACACACAGACACAAACTCACACACACAGACACACACATAACACAGACACACACACACACACACAGACTGACCTATCTCTCCCTCGTCGGCCTCCCAGCTCATGAAGCAGCGGTGTGTGTTGCAGTCCCACACACACACCTGTCCGCCACTCGTGCCTGTGAAGAGCAGGCCGTTGGCGTTGAAGCACAGAGATGTCAGCTCAGCGTCGCCAACATCATCAGGCACACACACATTCTGCACCTGTGTTCAGATCAGGAGAGAGTGTTCAGATCAGAAGTGTGTTCAGATCAGGAGAGTGTGTGCAGATCAGGAGAGGCACACACACACTCTGCACCTGGAGAGATCAGGAGAGTGTGTGCAGATCAGGAGAGGCACACACACACACTCTGCACCTGTGTTCAGATCAGGAGAGTGTGTTCAGATCAGGAGAGTGTGTGCAGATCAGGAGAGGTGGTGCGTAATTTCTGACACCAGGTGTTCAGACATGATACATTTTTCTAAAAACTATAATGTCACTTTTTATTAACCCGAAAGCCTTGACCAAACAATGTGTGTGAGACAGAAAATGTTAAAGAGTGTATGTTTGCATGTGTTTGTAATAGTACATGTGTACCTATGCATCTGGGTGTATGTGAATGTGAGTGTATGTGTGTTTGTGTGTGGGAGCACATGTGTCTGTGCGTGCGTGTGTGGATGTACCTGAAGTTCCGTCTGCACACCATGTGTGTGTATGCTGCAGAAGAGAATTCCGGAATCTCCCGTGCAGGCGAGCAGGCCGTCACTGGTGGGGCTGAAGCGGGCCTCGTGGATGGCCCACGGCGCTGTCACGTGACACAGGAGCTCAAAGCAGCTCCCGCTCCACAGCGCCACCTCCTGCTCACTGAAGTCACCTGTAGCCAAAACAGGATGTGAGGTCATGACAGGATACGACATCACTGGAAGCACATATGACACATTCAAGACAACGCTGAACTTATTTCCCGAGTTCCATCTCAAAGATATCACAGTTTTCAACATGAACAAAGTCTACAACAGAGAAGGATATCACATCAGAACAGGATATGAGCTCAGCAATGAGCTGTGACTGATGTCACAATATACGTCGGAATAACATCTTGTTAAACCCCCACACCTTCAGGGGGTTTAACAGGATGTGACATCACACACTGACCTACAGACAGGAAGTAGCGGTCATCCCTGGAGAAGGCCATACTCTGCACTGCGCCCTTGTGAAACGACATACTGTTTCTACGGGAACCATCCAGGGCATTCCATATGCAGATGAGGCTCTTCGTTGAGGCGCCACTCCCAGACGCTGATGCCACTAACTGATCAACCAATCACAACAAAGAACATCAAGGCACTGTTACACCTGTTACACAAACATAATAACTTCGCACAAACGTAATACAAATAAAAATCATAAAGATCTGCACGTTTTCAATGTCATAACCCCACACTTAACAACTTCCCAAAATCGTGGTAACAGTTGCCTTCCACAAAAGCTCAATATTGACTACAACAAGAACAACAACAACAAAAAAACAACTGAAATTAAGTCTGCCACCTTCACAGCCCAACCACAATCCAGTGTGGTGTTCCTGTAATGCTCCTGTTCCACAACACTGTCTAATATCCTCTAAAGAAGTAGAGTCATGTAATGCTCCTGTTCCACAACACTGTCTAATATCCTCTAAAGAAGTAGAGTCATGTAATGCTCCTGTTCCACAACACTGTCTAATATCCTCTAAAGAAGTAGAGTCATGTAATGCTCCTGTTCCACAACACTGTCTAATATCCTCTAAAGAAGTAGAGTCATGTAATGCTCCTGTTCCACAACACTGTCTAATATCCCCTAAAGAGGTCGTCATGTGGCAGGTGTGAGTGTGATGTCAGTGTTGTACCTGTGCATCGTGGGAAATGGCGAGGGTGGAGATCTCCTCTGTGTGTCCGAGCCAGTGCCTCTGAGAGCCCGTGTGCAGGTTCTCCACAACACACACACAGCCACAGGTGTACACAAACAGACCTACGACACACACACAGCCACAGGTGTACACAAACAGACCTACGACACACACACAGCCACAGGTGTACACAAACAGACCTACGACACACACACAGCCGCAGGTGTACACAAACAGACCTACGACACACACACAGCCACAGGTGTACACAAACAGACCTACGACACACACACAGCCACAGGTGTACACAAACAGACCTACGACACACACACAGCCGCAGGTGTACACAAACAGACCTACGACACAGCAGCAGGTGTATGAAAACAGACCTTTATCAGACATACACACACATACACAGAACGAGAATCTAGAGGACAAACAATGGCAGAAGTAAAGACAAACAAAGAGGACAAAAACATAAACAGGCAACCCATCCCTCTCCTCTCCCCCCCAAATCTCACACACACACACACACACACACACACACACACACACACACACACACACACTTAACAGTCCCTTGAGGACTTAGGATCTTGCATTTTCACAAATTCAAGGATTTCCCACAATTTCAGGGTTATTACTCCCATATTTCCACAAAAAACTCAAACTCAAAATCAACACAACTGTGACCAAAACATTTTGAGAATTCCCGCAGCAAATTCAGTTAGTTTTGGCTGCAACAATCACAACAAATGCTCACAAGATCCTGGAAAGACTGACATAACGTGACATAACGTAACATAACGCAACGCAACACAACAATAAACATAAACTTAACTCAAGTACAGACATCACTCACCAGTGTCTGGGTTCCATACCATATTGCCACGCCCATTCCCATTATAGCCAATCACAGCTTTCAGTCTCAGGCCCTCCTCTCCAGCGGGAGGGGCTACAGCACTCTGAGGCAGAAACACAGAATCCTGGGCAACATCTTATAAAACCGACCAGGTAAAAAGAGAGACGGAACTGGTGGAGGAATGAAAATGGATGGAGGGACGGTACCTGTCCCGAGGTGGAGGTGTTATAACGCGGCGTGAAGTGTTTGTAGCAGTCAGGACGCTCCGCCTTTGAGGCGTTCCCAATGTGCTCTTCCCTCAGCTGATTGGCTGGCTGCTCTGGAGACGCTCCACCCCCTGACCTCTGAGTGACTCTAAGGAAGGAAGCGTGTTTGGGGGCAGGGCTGGGAGCTGGTGAAGGGGAGGGGCTGCGTGGTAGATCAGCATCCTCATTCAGAGACAAGACTTCAAGAGCTACACACACACACAGGTACAGGTACACAAACACACACACACACACGGCTATAAACACACTCTGTTCTCATGCCTTCTACAAAAACTGTTGAATTTGAATGGGTGTTTGTAAGAAAGCATTTCTGCGTAGGTGTGGGTGACCCAGCGTGCGTTTGATTTGAGTTAAACCTTAATCAGTCAATTAAAAATCACAAGTATTCTTTGTGATCTTTGTATCAACAGACACACACACAATATATTTTTTTAAAAGCATCTTTTGCTTTCAGATAAGACTATTTTCGATGACTTTCTCGCTATGCACAGGTAGGTGGGAATATGAGTAGGTGGGTATAGACATGTGTCTGCTCCTGTGGCAACCTGGCCAGCACAAAGCATGACAACAAACAAGAGATGTCAGCCCTTAGATCAGAAACACTCCAAGAAGATTTGAAAGACAGAGGCCCCTCTACCCAGAGGACACTAACCATCGTGTGCCGGCCTCTCAATGGAGCTCATGCCCAATGAGGGAAGGGGGGCTGGGCCTCGAGGCATCCCATTGGAATGCAGCATTCCATTGGTCAATGCCCCCAAGTCACCTGACGGGCCTGAGCCAATCAAAATGTAACCTTCATTAAGGGGAAATTCTTCTGTAATAATCACAGGTTTAGAAAATGATTCAACTGTGAAGTCTGATAAGTATACCTGCTTTGGGAGGAGACCCCAGGATGGCGGGAGACCTATGGATGAGAGAAAGAGAGAGACAGTGAGAGAGAGGGAGGGAGAGTAGAGAGAGAGAGTGAGAGAGAGAGAGAGAGAGTGAGTGAGAGAGAGAGAGAGGGGGGGGGGAGGGTGAGAGTGAGAGAGAGGAGAGAGAGGGAGAATTTGAGAAAAAGTTTCAATATCATTATACCACTACATCTTTGCAATGGTGTACTGCAGTGTTTGTGTATGTATGTGTGTATAAGTGTGTGTGTGTGTGTGTGTGTTGGATTCCTACCGAAGCATTGCTTCTTGAGGGTGTGCCAGGAAGTCCCAGAAGAAGAGGGCGTCGCCCACAGATACCACACCCATCTGATCCGGTGTGAAGCTCACCTGTTTGATGGGCTCAGAGTGGCCAATGAACACCTGGCACACACACACATACACACACACGTGCACACACACACACACACACACACACACACACACACACACACACACACACACACACACACACACACACACACACACACACAAACACACGCACGCACGCACGCACGCACACGCACACTTAATGCAAGATTAATAACGTAAAATGTCACATGCCTGATACAGTTGAGAGATGCACAGATGCAAGTGTAATGAAGGGTAGAGGACAGAGACAAAAAATGAGAGAGGGAGAGAAAGGATAGAGGGATAGAGAGAGAGATAATGAAGGGGAGAGGGAATGATAGGAGGAGCAAGAGAAAGAACTAAGGAGAGCAAAGAGAGATTATGTGGGGAGGACAGGATAAAGGGAAAGAATGTGATGAAACGAGGAAAGCCTGTGTGTGTGTGTGTGTGTGTGTGTGTGTGTGTGTGAGAGTGTGAGTAAGTGTGTGTGTGTGAGACAGTGTGTGTGAGTAAGTGTGTGTGTGTGAGACAGTGTGAGTGACTGAGTGTGCGTGTGTGAGAGTATGAATAAGTGTGTGTGAGTGTGTGTGTGCGTGTGTGAGAGTGTGAGTAAGTGTGTGTGAGTGTGTGTGTGTGTGTGTGAGTGAGTAAGTGTGTATGTGTGAGTCTGTGAGTGAGTGTGAGTAAGTGTGTATGTGTGAGAGAGTGTGAGTGTGAGTGAGTATGTGTGTGAGTGAGTGTGTATGTGTGAGAGAGTGTGTGTGTGTGAGTGTGAGTAAGTGTGTATGTGTGAGAGAGTGTGTGTGTGAGTGAGTGTGAGTAAGTGTGTATGTGTGTGAGTAAGTGTGTATGTGTGAGAGTAAGTGTGTGTGAGTGTGAGTGAGTGAGTGTGTGTGTGTGAGTGAGTAAGTGTGTATGTGTGAGAGAGTGTGAGTGTGTGAGTGAGTGTGAGTAAGTGTGTATGTGTGAGAGAGTGTGAGTGTGTGAGTGAGTGTGAGTAAGTGTGTATGTGTGAGAGTAAGTGTGTATGTGTGAGAGAGTGTGAGTGTGTGAGTGAGTGTGAGTAAGTGTGTATGTGTGAGAGAGTGTGTGTGTGAGTGAGTGTGAGTAAGTGTGTATGTGTGAGAGTAAGTGTGTGTGAGTGTGAGTGAGTGAGTGTGTGTGTGTGAGTGAGTAAGTGTGTATGTGTGAGAGAGTGTGAGTGTGTGAGTGAGTGTGAGTAAGTGTGTATGTGTGAGAGAGTGTGAGTGTGTGAGTGAGTGTGAGTAAGTGTGTATGTGTGAGAGTAAGTGTGTATGTGTGAGAGAGTGTGAGTGTGTGAGTGAGTGTGAGTAAGTGTGTATGTGTGAGAGAGTGTGTGTGTGAGTGAGTGTGAGTAAGTGTGTATGTGTGAGAGAGTGTGTGTGTGAGGTTTACCTGAGAGTTGATGTCGAGGCTCATGTTGTAGTCCCACACCTTTAACGTGTTACATCCGGCAGTAAGCAGGTAACGGCTATCCTCACTGACCGCTAGCGACCAGCAGCACTTCTTATGAACATCACACACCTTAATGAAAAAAACACACACACACACACACACACACACACACACAAATAACATGTTTGGTTTCAATAAGACACATTTACAAACATGTTGCTTAAGAGGGGGCACTCAAATAAATTGGTCTATGATTGGCCTGTCATAACTAGATAATTGCCACCTTCATCCTACATGCTTAAAAGCCCATTTAGCCCGGTAGGATGCCACAAGTTCCCCACAAATCCTCCTCCACACAGAAACACACACACACACACACACACACACACACACACACACACACACACACACACACACACACACACACACACACACACACACACACACACACACACCCCAACAGCAGGAAACAACTGGCGCAAATGCTTCTTCAAGGGAAACTTCAAGACTTTTTCAACCTGGGCCATATTTTTCAGATCTTTTTTAGTCCAAATTTGTACAAGCGGCAAAATCATATGGAATTAGATCGCTTGACCCCCAGAGCCCCAGGACCCCCTGCAGCAGCCCACTCAGAGCCTGGAGTTGATTACTGGAGGGAGGCAATCTCGTTTGAGTGGCCACTCAAGCACCACGCGGTAATTAACTACAGGCCCTGAATGGCTGCTCCTTAAGAGACCAGAACAATCAAAAGGTAAAACACTGATTCATTGTCATTTTCTACAGTTGACTGACTTATTGAGGTAAACAGACACAGGCGTATCATCTCTGTAGGGATACCAGAAGAATCGAAAGGTAAAACACTGACTGTACAAACAGGCCTTTTGTACAGTTTCTGTACAGTTACTGGTGTAAACAGATGCAGGTGTATCTCTGTTGGAATCATTTCCATGTTGTCAAGACCTTTATAATAACATTTACGAGTCTGTCGGTGGCGAAAACAAGCGGCTTACTTTGGTGATTCCATTGTATAGCCGCTTTGCGGTTGCCGGTTTAAGTGTTCTAACTCAACACAGGACCGATTTTTATCGTTTTGGTCCCTAGGAGATTTGGACCCAAAAATATCTAAAAATAGGGCCCAGGTTGAACCCCGAAGTTTCCTATTAGACATGACTCATTCATAAAGAGGTCTCATTAGTTACAGTCAGTGTGCACTCTCACTCTCAATCACAATCACAATCTCTCTCTCTCTAACACACACACACACACACACACACACACACACACACACACACACACACACACACACACACACAGACAGATAGACAGGCACAGACAGACATGACACACACACGCACTCACACAGACACAGACACAGACACAGACACACACCTCTCTCTGCAGCTTCCCAGTGTGCATGTGTACGTAGAGGATCTTGTTGGCAGAGGTGGAGATGAGCAGGTGTCCAGGTGTGGAAGGGGAGAAGCAGACTTTAAGAGCAGAGTCCAGTTTGGGGCTGTCCAAGTCCAGTATGCTGACATCCACACGCAGGACCTGGGATACACACACACACACACACACACACACACACACACACACACACACACACACACACACACACACACACACACACACACACACACACACACACACAAGCAGACACACACACACACAAACACACACACACACACACACACACAGATAAACAGAAACATACATATAACCAAATGCACACAGAAACACAAACAAACACACATGGACTTTCTATTACAGAATGACAAAAAAAAAACACAGACATTTCAATTGTTAAGTAATTTGCGCACACACACATACACACGCACCTCATCAAGTGAGCGTGCATCCATTATGGTGACTGTGTGCTCTGTGGGGCCAATGAAGGCCAGCCGAGAGTTGTCTCCGCTGACAACCAGCGCATCAGGGGCGCGCTCTATGCCCCGTGCCAACACGTTACCTAGCAACAAACCAACATCCTGATTTAGAAACAAAGATATACAATAAGGAGGTGAAGAAAAGCTTAAAGTTGCTTTAAAAAAAATCTCCATACGTCCAAACCAATAATTCCAACCCCCCCACATCCACCCACACTCATGTCAAAATATAATTTCATAGCATAAAACCCATGTTCCAAATCCAAAACATTTAAAAATATTTTACAGCATTTCACATAGACACCCACACGTCTATTCACCCCACCGATCTTGCCTTCCACTCCCAGACTCAGTTCTCTAACTCAAGCACTACATTCCCACACAGTCCCACTACATTCCCACACAGTCCCACTACATTCCCACAACATTCCCGTTGTTGCTCAGTGTTTCCCCATGCCTTCTGTGTGCCATCCCACTCACCCAGCACCCGGATGGCCGGGAGCTCCTGGTGACCGGAGTTGTAGAGGGCCAAGGAGCCGTCGGCACCGCCACTGAACAAACACTCCCCATCAGGAGAGAACACACAGCCCACCACAGTCTCCGTGTGTTTCCTGTCATGCACACACACACACACACACACACACACACACACACACACACACACACACACACACACACACACACACACACACACACACACACACACACACAGACATGCACACACAAACACACACACACACACAGACATGCACACACAAACACACACACACACAGACAGACACACACACACACACACACACACAGACATGCACACCCACAAACACACAGACACACACACACACAAACACATACACAAGCAAGAAAACGCATGTACATACACGCATAACTATGTTGTCACAAGAGTAATCATTTCGTCAAAGCATAATTACAGCCACTTGTATCATGCACTTAATAAAGAAAAACTGATGGTAAATGGTAAATGGACCGCATTTAAATAGGGCTTTTCTACTCATAGAGCACTCAAAGCACAGATGAGTGCTTCAGACATCTACCCATTAAAACACAGACGGCAGAGGCTACTATCTAAGGTGCCAACCTGCACATCAGGAGGCGGTTCAGTGTCTTGCTCAAGGACACTTTGACACTTGGTGAGGAGTCGTCAGAATTGAACTAGCAACCTTCCGTTTCCTGAACGACTACTCTACCTCTTAAACCACTGATCATTAATGTTTGGCCTAAGACACCCACACCCACACCCACACACCCACACACACACACACACACACACACACACACACAAACCCCTGTGCTGGACCAGCATTCTGGCGGTGGTGATGTCAAAGACACACACGCACACACACGCGCACACACACACACACACACACACAGAGACACAGACACAGACACAGACACAGACACACACCTGTGCTGGGCTAGCATGCTGGCGGTGGTGATGTCAAAGACACGGATGCGCCCGGAGCTGGAACCACAGCAGAAGACGGGGAGGCTGGGGTGGAACGCCACGGAGGAGGGAGTATCCTCAGACACAAAATCATACAACTAGAGAGAAAGAGAGAAAGAGAGAGAGAGAGAGAGAGAGAGAGAGAGAGAGAGAGAGAGAGAGAGGGAGAAAGAAAGAGAGAGAGAAAGAGAGAAATAGAGAAAGACAGATAGACACAAAGGAGAGGTCAGGAGAATTTGTCTCTCTATATCTATCTGTCTGTCTATATGTTCGTACGTATGTTTGATGTCTGTATGTTTGTATGTATGTATGTCTGTACATACGTATGTTGGATGTCTGTATGTATGTATGTCTGTACATACCTATGTTTGTATGTCTGCATGTATGTATGTGTGTGTGGGTGTGTGTGTGTGTGTGTGTGTGTTGTGTGTTCCTCGCTGACCTGCTGCATGGAGTCCATATCCCACACACGCACCGTGCCGTCCCTGGAGGCGGTGGTGATGCGGCGGCGGATGCCGTCGATGCTGAAGCCGAGAACGGTGTGTGTGTGCGAGCGCATCACCGTGCTGTAGCCGCGGCTGGCCACGTCCAGGTAACCCACGCTGCCGGTGCTGGTGGACGCCAGGACCTTCAGGCCGTCGTCAGAGATACACACGTGACACACCGGTCCCTCATGCTCTGTGAGAGACACACACACACACACACACACACACACACACACACACACACACACACGGCTATAAACACACTTGCATCTTTGCACAGATTCTCATACCTTTTACAAAAACTGTTGAATTTGAATGGGTGTTTGTAAGAAAGCATTTCTGCGTAGGTGTGGGTGACCCAGCGTGCGTTTGAATTGACCTGAATCAGTCAATCAAAAATCACAATTATTCTTTGTATCATTTCCTTCACATCAATCCTGACAGGGATAATATCAGCGTTACTTATTTCTATTCCAAATAACTATCCTATTCTTCAAACGTTCAACTTCAGCAAAAAAACAGGTGTGATGAGTTCATAAGGCAGTTTAGGTGTGGACTCTAATGTTATGCCTTAGCCTACAAGCAATTTTAAGCTGGAGTTAACCATCCTTTTGGAGTTCCATGTGGCAAGCAGTATACTGTGCACATTTGTAAACACTGCGTCTGAGAATGTTGGACATACGGAACAGTAACAGTCAAGCAGGCCCCCGGCAGTGTGACTACCTGGGGGGGACCTACTCACAGAACAAACATGGTTCCAGAAATGGATTGAATTGAAAGGCGGTAACTAGCAGTTGAGAGAGAGAGAGAGAGAAAGAAAGAAAAAGAGAGAGAGAGCGAGAGCGAGAGAGAGAGAGAGAGAGAGAGACAGCAGTTGCCCAACCTGGAAACTGCCCAGTAATGGGGTAACAAACCTGTGCACCCTGACTGCAATGCCAAAGAGCCAGTAGTCAGAGCACATACTCAACCACAGTAACTGTGTAGGCCAGTCCATCAGAGAGAATACTCCTGGTTACTGCTTCTGGGTCAGATCTGTGACTCTATAGCTGTTGCCTCGGATGGGTGTTATTTCATAGACTAACTACAGAAGAAGGCACGTGTCTATGTGCTAACCACAGCAGAAAGGGAATAATGGCTTTTTCGAGGTGTTTTCATGCACAAAAATTAAGGACCTGGACATAATGGACATGGCAGAGCAAATCATTCCGCTTCATGAGTTCCGAGATTCAAAATTCTTTGTCCAATTGAACTTCAAAAATGCCTTCGTTTCTGACGCACTAGCAGACAGAGACTAAGACATTTCCAAGCATTTCAATTTTTTTATGCCCCATTAAAACTGTGCAGCAATTAGGGAGAACATGTCTCTCAAATCAGCACTGAAGTATGACAAATTATGAATCAGCCAAGATTCATCTGAATGGTATTTTTGGTGAAATAACATTTAAACCTTTGAAAGTATATTTCAGTTTGATGAGCATACATACAAATCTGTAGGTTTTGTCTGTGGTATGTACTGTATGTGTTGTGAACATGTGAATACAGTCTGTGAGTGTGTGTGTGTGTGTGAAAGAGAGAGAGAGAGTGTGTGTGTGTGTGTGTGTGTGTGTGTGTGAGTGTGTGTGTGACAGAGAGAATGTATGTGTGTGTGTGTGTGTGTGTGTGTGTGTCTGTGTGTGTGTGTGTGTGTGTGTTCCTCCTAAATTGACAGCTCACCTGCCTCCAGGAAGACTGCACTGAAGTCAAGAGGCCAGAGCCTCATGTAGCCGTCCTCAGATCCAGTGGCACAGAACCCCTCACACACACTGATGCTGTTCACCGCAATACCTTGACCTTAACACACACACACACACACAAACACATCATGAACATGCTCTGCACCTTCACACTCGATACACACACACATTCTCAACACCCAAAATAAATGCAGATATACTGAAATACACGGTGCACAGATCAATACATTGACACAAACGCGCACGCACACACACACACACACACACACACACTGAAGGCAAAACTTAATATTTGCAGCTCCCCCCTTACTTTCATGCGTTGATTAGTGAGAAGCTCTACTATGAGAGTTAGGGTGATGCAGAACAGCAGTTATTACACACACCTGTGTTCTCTCCCACCCTGAACGTATGCTAAAGGCACACAATACACACACACACACACACACACACACACACACACACACACACACACAAGCACAAGCACAAACACACACACGTAGAACAGCAGTTATTACACACACCCGTTCTGTACTACCCTGAACGTATGCTAAAGGCAGTTAGAGTAATGATGCAGAAGGGGGAAGCACTTCACTGGGTTTCAATAGAATGATGAGGGGCAGGATGTGTGACTCACAGCTCGGAATGTTCCGGAACTCCGAGGTGTGAATAGAACGTTGTGCGGTAACTTTGAGTGATGGCGCGTGGATGTTCAGACTAGGTGATGAGGAAGTGTGGCTGGTTGCTTTTCAGCATCGGAGAGAGACTCGACACGTCAGTGAGTCTCTGAGGCCTTGGTGTCGTAACACTGTGTGTGTTTGAGGAAGTGTGTGGAGGGGTCACATTTTTAAAGGCAAACCATAAGTGTTTTTAATCTGCTTGAGGGTAGCACATCGAGAGCACAGAGAATGTACTACACCACCACTGTTTTACCACTGTAAATACTTACATACAGACGTGGACAAAATTGTTGGTACCCTTCCATTAAAGGAAGAAAAAGCCACAATGGTCACTGAAATAACTTGAAACTGAAAAAAGTTATAATAAATAAAAAAATACTGAAAATTAACTAATGAAAATCAGACATTGCTTTTGAATTGTGGTTCAACAGAATAATTATTTAAAAAAAAAAACGAATTAAACTGGCCTGGACAAAAATGATGGTACCCCTAGAAAAGATTTAAAATAATTTGACCATAGGGACATTTTAAACTAAGGTGTGTCCTCTAATTAGCATTACAGGCTTCTTCAAACTTGTAATCAGTCAGTCTGCCTATTTAAAGGGTGAAAAGTAGTCACTGTGGTGTTTGGTATCATGGTGTGTACCACACTGAACATGGACCACAGAAAGCTAAGGACAGAGTTGTCTCAGGAGATTAGAAAGAAAATTATAGACAAGCATGTTAACTGTAAAGGCTATAAGACCATCTCCAAGCAGCTTGATATTCCTGTGACTACAGTTGCACATATTATTCAGAAGTTTAAGGTCCAGGGGACTGTAGCCAACCTCCCTGGACGTGGCTGCAAGAGGAAAATTGATGACAAATTGAAGAGACGGATAATACAAATGGTAACCAAAGTGCCCAGAACAACTTCCAAAGAGATTAGAGGTGAACTCCAAGGTCAAGGTACATCAGTGCCAGATCGCACCATCAGTCGCTGTTGAGCCAAAGTCGACCGAGGAGGACACCACTGTTGAAAGCAAATCATATAAAAGCGAAACTGGAATTTGCCAAAATGCATATTGACAAGCCACAGGGCTTCTGGGAGAATGTCCTTTGGACAGACGAGGCAAACCTGGAGCTTGTCAGTTTCAAGTCCCACAGTGACAATTGTGGGTTTTTCCTTCTTTAAATGAAGGGTACCAACAATTTAGTCCACGTCTGTATATACTTACCTCACCACCACTGTTTTATTGGCCAGACACCACAATACTGTGTGTATGTATTTATGATATGTTTTGGAGTGAGTGAGTGAGTGTGTGTTTGTGTTTGTGTGTGTGTGTGTGTGTGTGTGTGTGTGACTAACCCGTGCTGAAGGTCTGCTTCTCTCTACGCTGGCCGTGGCTTGGCTGAGTGGGGAGGACTCTCCTGACATTCTTTATCGCCACGGCAGCGTAGTCCACCTCCAGGATGTGACCACTCTTACTGCTCACAAACCTACCAATCAGAGCGAGGAACACAAACTCAGCCCACCAATCAGACGGCAACGTCTAAACCTAACCACCAATAAGAGAGCAAGACATAGAAAGCTCAACACAGCACAGGTGGATGTAACCCCTCCACAGAGAAACTGACCTTGTGAGAGCTGATTTAGAAGCACAGCTAGCCTGCGGATGTCAGCCTCTGTGGGGGCATGATATTTAGAGCATGTGCAGTTGAGCAGCTGTTGAGCATGTATGAGACTCATGTTCAGTGTTCGTGTGAACTGAGAGTGTGTGTGTGTGTAAGAGTTATATGCATCAGATTTCAGTGTGTATGTATGAGTGAGTGTGTGTGTGTGTGTGAGAGAGAGAGAAACTGTGACACAGTGTGTGTTCTTCAGAGGCGTCTGCAGTGTGCGGGTGCTGCAGTGGCAGGTTTCGGAACTGATTCAGATTCAGTGGTGTGTGTGTGCCTGTGTGTGTTCCTCAGACACGTCAGTGGTGTGTGAGTGCATGCGTGTGTGTGTGTGTTCCTCAGACACGTCGGTGGTGTGTGAGTGCATGCGTGTGTGTGTGTTCCTCAGACACGTCGGTGGTATGTGTGTGTGTGTGTGTGTGTGTGTAAACTCACAGTGTGTGTTCTTCAGTTGCGTCTGCAGAGTGTGAGTGCAGCAGAGCGAGGTCGGTGAACTCCAGGCTGTGGAACTGATCCAGGTTCAGAGGACAGGAGCGCAGGGACCCGCCCCTCAACCTCCACAGACGCACGTTTCCAATCCCACACGACACCATCCTACACACACACACACACACACAATTACATATTCACATGTGCACAAACACACACACACACAAATATGCCATGTTCACACAGGCACAAACGCACAAATACATATACACTTCCACACACAGACCCACACACACACAAATACAGAAGTGAGCAATAAGGGAGCCAGACCCAGGTAGGCAGATGTGCAAATAGAGAGAGACACACAAACACACAGGTGAGTAGAGAGAGAGACATGCAAATGCATTGAAACAGTTAATCAACAAGGATAACTAAACTCCCACAGGGATGATAAAGACTCCAGTTAAACAGAATGAAAACGATGCGATTTGGAGTGTGTTTGTGTGTTTACCGTGTTTCTTCACAGCAGGTGATCTGAAGAGCTCTGATGTGTGTGCGTGTGCGTGTGCGTGTTTACCGTGTCTCATCACAGCAGGTGATCTGAAGAGCTCTGATGTCCACGTCCGTGTGTGCTTTACCCAAGACACACACCACTCCCTGCTTGGCTACACTCTCTGTATTCCACACCACAAGCATCTAAAACACACACACAAACAAAGCAAAGAAACATGCAAAACATGAATACGCATGCATCACACACACACACACACACAAACGCACATCATGACGCACGATCATGCCTTTTTATTATGTAAATAAGAAGTGAAATTCACACATAACATATATATATATATATATGTACAGCGGGTAAAATAAGTATTGAACAAGTCACCATTTTTCTCAGTAAAAATATTTCCAAAGGTGCTATTGACATGACATTTTCACCAGATGTTGGTAACAACCCAAGTAATCAATACATACAAAGAAACCAACACAAATAAATTCAGAAATTAGGTTATGTGTATTAATGTGAAATAACACAGGGAAAAAGTATTGAACACATGAAGAAAGGGAGGTGCAAAAAGGCATGGAAAGCCAAGAAAACTGCTGAAATCTATCAGTAATTAGAAAGCAATCCGGCCCCTTGTCAGAGCAAATTAATATCCCAACTGATGGCCTACAAAAAGGTGTCTCATTACCAAGGTGTCACACAAGAAAAATCTCATGATGGGTAAAAGCAAAGAGCTCTCTCAAGACCTTCGTAACCTTCTTTTTGCAAAACATACTGATGGCATTGGTTACAGACGCATTTCTAAACTTCTGAATATTCCAGTGAGCACTGTTTGGACCATAAGCCGGAAGTGGAAAGAACATCATTTCACCATAAACTGGCCACGACCAGGTGCTCCTCGCAAGATTTCTGACAGAGGAGTGAAAAGAATTATCAGAAGAGTTGTCCATGAGCCAAGGACCACAGTGGAGAGCTTCAGAAATACCTGGAATGTGCAGGTACAGTTGTTTAAAAGAAAACAATAAGTAATGCACTCAACCGCCATGGCCTGTATGCACGCTCACCACATAAGACTCCATTGCTGAAGAAAAAGCATGTTAAAGCTCGTTTGCAGCACGACATTTGGACAAGCCTGTGAAATACTGGGAGAATATAGTCTGGTCAGATGAGAGCAAATTTGAACTCTTTGGATGCCATAATGCACACCATGTTTGGAGGACAAATGGCACTGCACATCATCCCAACAGTGAAGTTTGGAGGTGGGAACATCATGGTGTGGGGCTGCTTTTCAGCATACGGTACTTGCAAACTTCACACAATTGAAGGAAGGATGAATGGAAAAATGTACCGAGACATTCTTGATAAAACTCTGCTGCCATCTACCAGGATGATGAAGATGAAACGACGGTGGACATTTCAGCAAGAAAGTGAACAGCCAAGGAAACTCTCAATTGGTTTCAGAGAAAGAAAATAAAGCTGCTAGAATGGCCCAGCCAATCACCTGACTTGAATCCAATTGAAAATCTATGGAAAGAACTGAAGATCAGAGATCATAGAAGAGGCCCAGGGAACTTTCAAGATTTGAAGACTGTTTGTGTGGAAGAATGGGCCAAAATCACACCTGAGCAATGCATACGACTAGTTTCTCCATACAGGAAGCGTCTTGAAGCTGTCATTACCTATAAAGGCTTTTGTACAAAGTATTGAATAAATATCAGTAAGCGTGTTCAATACTTTTTCCCTATGTCATTTCACATTATTATACATAGATTATTCTGCAGATATACACATTATTATATAACTTAATTTCTGAACTTATTTTGTTTGTTTTCTTTGTATGTATTGATTACTTGGGTTGTTACCAACATCTGGTGAAAATTTCATGTCAATAGCACCTTTGGAAATATTTTTATATACTTATTTTACCCGCTGTATATATATATATATATATATACACACACACACACACACAAAAAAACTCACTCCTCTCACATAATCCAATGCACACTAACATACACACACACAGCCAAACACACACACACACACACACACACACACACACACACACACACACACACACACTTACAGTTTTACTGTGGCTGTCCTTCCCCACTCCACACAAGACCCTTCCACTGTAGGAGAAGCTGGGAAGAAGGTGTAAGAGGACACAGTGAGTGAGTGTGTGTGTGTCTGTGTGTGTGTGTGTGTGTGTGTGTGTGTGTGTGTGTGTGTGTGTGTGTGTGTGTGTGTGTGTGTTTGTGTGTGTGAGTGTATGTGTGTGTATTTGTGTGAGAAAGAGGATCTGTGTGTGCGTGTGCGTGTGTGAGAGAGTGTGTGTGTGTGTGTGTGTGTGTGTGTGAGAGTGTATGTGTGTGTGTGAGTGTGTGTGTGTGTGAGTGTGTGTGAGTGTGTGTGTGTGTGTGTGTGTGTGTGTGTGTGTGAGTGTGTGTGTGTGTGAGTGTGTGTGAGTGTGTGTGTGTGTGTGTGTGTGTGTGTGAGAGTGTGCGAGTGTGCGTGTGTATTTGTGTGAGAAAGAGGATCTGTTGTGTATGTGCGTGTGTGTGTCCATGTGCGCATGGTCTCAAGGAGGAGTTCAATCAGCAATCAGCCTGTTTTCAAAGGAGAGTGTAGTTGTGTCTGTCGTCTGTAATCTGTGTAACTACAAAGTAGAATGGAGGTTTTACCAGAAAACCACTCTGACTTCATGTGTATTTTAAACATACCACAATCTCTCAGTGTTTCTCTCAGTCCCTCTCTGGTGATGGCTTGGGATTTTGTGAGAAAGAGGATTGCCTGATTGTGTGTGTGTGTGTGTGTGTGTGTATTTATGTTAGACAGAGGATCTGTGTGGTTGTGTGTGTGTGTTTTACCTGAGGATGCTGAGGGAGTGTGCGTGTGTGTTGACCAGGGCGAGACACTGGCCTGTCTCATAGTTCCACAGACGCAGCAGTGTGTGTGTGTCTGCCTGTGCCGACGCCAGGAGAGAGCAGCTGCCATTCAACGCCAGAGCAGAGACCTAACACACACACACACACACACACACACAAAACACACACACACACAAGCACACAAACACACACACATAAACATAAACACACAGTTACTTTCGGTGGTTCTGTTGTGAGTTTGCTTTCTGAGACGCACGCACACACTACGTCTAGTGGTTCTATGTGTTTGTTATCTGATTATTGGAAAAAATTTCGATTGCTCAATTCCCTGTGCACACTCACTCGCACACACAGAGGCACACACACACGCGCAAACACACGCAAACACCTTATCTGTGTGACCAATGAAAAAGCGCTGCTTCCCGGAGCAGATCTTCATGGCGATAATGACAGCGTGGCAGGGATAGATGACCTCATCACACAGCTTATTCCACACAACCTGCACAGGAGAACGAGAGAGGGAGGGAGACGTGTAAATGACGAGAAAGAGTGGAACACAGAAAAGGGTAAAGTGGAAATGAGAGGAGAGAGAGCGGGCGAGAGAGAGAGAAAGAGAGTGAGAGACAGAGCAAGAAAGAGAGAGCGCAAGAGAGAGAGAGAGAGAGAGAGAGAGAGAGAGAGAACACACACACACGCACGCACACACATACATCACTGATGTGTCTGAGGAACACACACACGCACACACACACTACTGAATCTGAATCAGTTCCATGGTTCGTTTAGGTCATAAACACGTAAGGAACGTGCAACGTGCAAGCCACACTATTTGTTTTTTTCTGAATCTTTTTGTTAATTTGGTCGTTGGCTCTGCCATTAAGGATGCGAGCTGCTGGGAAAATGTGATTTTTGCGAGACAGGCGGCAATGCAAGATGAGTTTGCAGCTTTGCCTGCAGAGCATACAGTACATGCATACACTCAAGCATGAGTTTCCACATAGCTGTCATCTAGTAACTATTGCATGAAAATAGCATGTTAAAATTTTGTTTTTTCATTTAACGATGATTTATTTATTGTGGGAGAATTTAAATCCATCAGCGGTCATAAATAGCGTTTACTTTCAGGTTTTTGATTGGATAGCTTTAGTTCGCAAAACAGTTTTCACATTAACGAAGAGAAACGAACCCCGGTCCCCATCAAAAGCTCTAGTGTGAAGGCTAGAAACCTAAGGCTCTACCAGTTCAGGGTGCAGGGAGTAGTTTGTAATCTCAAAAAATGAAAAAAATAACTAATAAATAAATTGTATTTCCCAATATTATTATTATTATAATAGTATTCCCTCATCACACACTTCACAATGACAGCTGGAACTGCGCAGAGTTTCTGTGGGCAAGCAAGGACACTACAAGGAATCCTGGATACACAGCTTGGCGATAATCAGGATTGAGGTGTCGCCATGGCAATGTGCGCACCCCATTGATGGCGGCCCCACCAACCAGGCTCTGACTCATCCAGCACCAATCAGGCTCAGGGGGCACCAGGGCCGAATCACTTACTTCAACACTCATTATGCCGAAGAAATAGGATCAGGACGCCGCATGGTGTTGGCAGGCAGCGGACACCCACATGACAAACAGACACACTTATAAACTCACCCATTTACAAA
>NC_045174.1:15859931-15889931 GCF_900700415.2 Clupea harengus | reverse complement strand
TCATATTAGGCTACTTAGTGAATGATTCAGAGCATGATGCATTTTAAATCACTTTTGGTCTTGTGTCTTAATTTTAACCCATTTTTAACCAATAGCTTCAGTAATTGAAGGGGAAATAGGCCCAATGATAGGCCCAGAATTTTGTATTTAGTTTTTCAAATCAAGAGTAGGCTTGATTTGACTAATTGCCTTTGCATTCTTTCCTTCTGGCCTTGTCTAGTCCAAAGACATGCTATCCACCAGCTTTCAAAGTACAATGGTGCCACACTGGTGGCTTTGTATCAATTTTATTCCTGCCTGCTATTTTGTACTGTAGTTCACAAAAACACCCTGAAACAACTTGTATCTCACATACTTATGCCACCAACAGAATAAGCAGGCCAATGGCAACCAAGTGCGCAGTCCTTCCTCCCTCACTTTAAAAACCACCAGCCGCCGCTGGTGTGTGTGTGTGTCTAACCTGGGTCCAGCAGCAGGTCGCTGGCAGAGATGTAAAGTAACAAATAACATTTACTCACGTTACTGTAATTGAGTAGTTTTGTGTACTTTGTAATTTTTTACACATTATCACATTCATTTAAGACTCCAAACTGTTCATCGGTAGAGTGCCTCCAGCAAAACTGTTGCAATATGCCTAAGGTACATGTATTTGTATGGCACAGGATGTAAAACTCAGCTGTCAGCTAAGGTGATCAACCGATTGACGCTGGATAAAGTGACGAAACGTTAATACAACGGCAAGGAGTGACACGATTATCAATGAATAACATTACTTTCTGACGGGCTAAGGTAGTTGTTGTCAACTTGCTATTGTTAGCTTCAGTTTTATGGCTCCATAAACAGCGAAAATAGCTATTTGCTTTGTGAGGCGTCTCAAATTTTCTTCCAAAATCCAGGTAACATTTGGAGTTTTTTCATGAATGAACAAATATCTTGAACTGACATATTCTTCAAGGTGTCTACAAATTTTGCGTGACGTGATGCTATATATTACTTCAAAAATAAAGGCCTTCTACCCAATGAGTTGCGCAAACACTATGGAGATACTAAAACAGCGCCTTGACAAGCAGTGGAGAATTTTTTTTGCATCGTAATGTGCATCTGGCCCTTAAATATAACGTTACAGACCTCTAACGGCCTAAATGTCAGATCTTTAACTTAGCTAATTGAGATACTGGTCGTTTATTGGTATATTCAATAGTAGTTTCGCACAATTCCAAACTGAAAGCTTGCTAGATAGCCTTTCCCTGTTCCAACTTGTAAAAAAGGTTAGCAAGCTAAAGTACGTTAGCATATTATGCTATCTTACACATTTGCTTTTTAGGAGATCCGTTATTAACAACGACTACAGGTGCTCTAACAACATTACACACATACGTTTTTATTGCTGCCGTCATGTGGTTAGTTTTTAAATGAACTAATGTTTACTTTTACTTGAGTAGATTTTTAGATGGGTAACTTTACTTGTACTTAAGTAAAATGTCATCAAAGTAATGGTACTTTTGAGTACAATATTTCAGTACTTTTTACACCTCTGGTCGCTGGTCATGGTGTGTGTGTGTGTGAGTGTGTGTGTGATTGTGTGTGTGTGTGTGTATGTGTGTGTCTAACCTGGGTCCAGCAGCAGGTCGCTGGTCATGGTGTTTTTGACGCTCATGTTGGCACACAGCTTCAGTGCTTTCAGGTGGCTGTAGCGCCGGTTCAGGTAGACAGAGACCAGATAATGCAAGTCCATCACCAAACACACCCAGCGCACACATGTTGGAGCAGGCCCCACTAGACCTACAGACACACACACACACACACACACACACACACACACACACACGCACACGCACAAACAGACACACACACATACGTAGAGACAAACAGACACTCACCATTATATTGTTGACAAACACATTTAACACATGGCATAGAGATAAGAAAACTTTGCACTGGATCTTATTGCACTTGTTTGTATTTGTACTGCATTCTTTGATTCTTACTTGCATTCAATCTTACATCCATGTATGCATGTAATGGTTTACGAGGCGAAGAATGTGCTGTGATTTGTTGTTGTCTTCTCACGAGCACACTGAGGCTAATGCATAACAACTAAGATGTATGGCAATAAAGTTTGTGTTGAATTTTTAATCTTGAACATAGGAAGAGACAAACACAAACACACACACACACACACACACACACACACACACAAACACACTGATACATATATACACACACACACTAAACACAAACACACACACAGACATATACATAGACACATATACACACAGCTTGTCAGGTCATAAGCCTCCATTCACTAGTTCGTCCGTCAGGATGCTTGATTTAGAGCACTGATAATAAGCATGTTTGGCTTGGTAGCTGGCCGTGGTCCTGAGATGCCTGAGATTAGCATGTGAGTGAACATGTTTCTTCGCACAGTGAGGATGGGATGTATAAGAGTGTGTGAAAAGGATCTGTGATGTGGCACTAATTGTGGGTTGTTTATGTTTATCATTTAGCGGCATTGACGTCATTTTGCAGTCGCTTTTGTTCACAGTGACTTATATTAGAAGCCATTGAGAAGTGGTGTGTGCATCAGTGTCACTGTGTGTGCCTGTGTGTCCACATGTGTAAGTGTATGTCTTAGTATGTACGTGAGTTTGCATATGTGTGTATTCGTTTTCATGTGCGTGTATGTGTGTGTGTCTGTTAATATGCGTGTGTGTGTGTGTCTTTGCGAGTATGGAAGTGTGTGCCTGTCTGTGTATGTGTGTGTTTGTTTGTGTGTGTGCGTGCATGGATGTGTACATGTGCATGTGTTCGTGTATATATGTTGTGCATGCATGTGTGTGTTTTTGGCTGTGTCTGTGTCTGTCTGTGTCTGTCTGTGTCTGTCTGTGTCTGTCTGTGTCTGTCTGTGTCTGTCTGTGTCTGTCTGTGTCTGTCTGTGTCTGTCTGTGTCTGTCTGTCTGTTTACCCTGTCTGGCGGTGCGTGCCGTGCTCTCGTACACTGAGCCCTGTGCTGAGCCGCAGATGAAGGGGAGCTGCAGGCAGGTGGAGCTGGACTTAAACTCCTTGAACATGTTGGAGAAGGACACCCGGATCACCTGACCCTCCTGCTCACAGGGATAAACACACACAGGAGGAACCAGGCCCATCAGTGGGATTTTTACCATCTTTCTATGTATTCATCCATCCATCCATCCTATCTATCTATCTATCTATCTATTCATTAATTTATTCATCCATCCATCCATCCTATCTATCTATCTATTTATTCATTCATTCATCCATCCTTCTACAAATCTATAAATTGCATTAATCTTTATTCATCACTTTATCAATCAATATTAAGCAATTCATCCAACAATCTATCTGTGTCCATCATCTATCATCATTGGATGTATGAGATACTAGTGTCATTTCTAGTATTATTCTATATGGGGGGGGGGGCTGTCCTGAATACAACACAATCAGGAGACCCATAAGATGCTCTGAGTACACATCAAACAAACAATCAATCAATTCATTAATCAATCAATCAAAACATCCATCCGTCTTTATCCTCCACTCCTTTCCTTACCTCCGCGACCACGTCCAGATGCACCACGAAGTGTTTCCCCGGGGAGGGCCTGAAGAGCAGGTAGAAGAAGCGCCCCGTGAGGCCCAGGGACTGGCTGCTGCTCTTGGGCAGCAGGATGTAGTTGCCGGCCGGAACTGAGCCACGGATCCGGAAGACGGAGCACTTGAGGGCTTTATCCTGGGTGGAAGAGCACAGAGCAGCGGCTCAGACGCAGCGCATGCAGGACCAATCACCGATGAGTGATGGTTAAGGACATGTACACAGCATTTTGGATGTCGTCGCTCCTAATTTGTGTGAGGAAGATCTTTGGGTTAACCTTGAAAGAGGCACAGCTACAGGGCGTATTCAAAACAAGCATTTCCTACACAGAAACACGCTACAATAACGTGTGGAGTTTTAATGCTTGGTGGTGATTTGTGAAAGGGGCTTGGTACTGAGCAGGGGTGAGTGGGTAATATGACCCAGTGTTGATGGACCCTCACAGCAGCCTCATTAAGGTTATACAGTAAACAGTATAAGTGTCAAAATGAAAATCGTATCACCTTACAGTAATTGCATTACTTAAGGGTACTTGCTCTTATGTAAAATTACAAAACTGACAGTCTAGATTTACAATATATTAAAAACACAGGCCCCACAGCAGGAACTCAATGCAACAAAAGTCAGTACACCTTTCATTCCTGAGAATCTTTTAATTTTCAAAACTTTATATGTCCATCTTTATTTCTGATGACAGACTCAATCCTCCTAAGCATGGAGGATACCAGGGTTGCACACATTTCTGGAGAGATATTCTCCAATTCTGACAATTTTTAGCTGTTCTTTGTTGAAGGGGTTGTGTTGCTCTACCCTTCACTTTATAATACCCCAAAGGTGTTCTATTGGAATCATGTCAGGCAACATACTTGGCCAGGTCATAGTTGTATGCATAGATTTGGTTTCAGTATTTACTGTTGCACTGAGTTTCTACTTCGAGGGCTGTATTTTCAATACACTCTTTGTATTTGATTGTCCATAAGAGGAAATACTCTACTTGCAACTTAGAAATAATGCAATTATTGAGAGGTGATACAATGTCGAATCATTTGACATTTAAAATGATATTGCACAGGAGTGTATTCACTTCTGTTGTATACAGCACTTTCACTTTCCAAGAAGCTACAGTAATGATGAAGCTTATACTGCATTTCAGCTTGAACAAAACTAATTATACTGTAATTCAGTAAATCCTTAAATTTGATATATAACTTAATGAAACTGGAAAGACAACAAATCAGTCCTGATCAGTGATCATTGAATGTGATTAATACCCATCAGTAATAAATAAAGATGTCGGAAAGTGACATGTAGTAACTGCAGTGATATTAGTTCAGCCCTTGGGTTCTGTAAAGCACCTGAAGACAATGCTTCTTGTTAGTGGCGCAATAAAAGTTTGCAAAACCGAAAAGTGATTTGAATAGTGACAGTAATAATGGTTAAACGGGGGTTTGTGGCGAGTACTGGTAGGGTTTGGTGTAATACCATGTAGGAGCTGACGTCTCCTTCCCGGCTGGATCTCTTCCACTCTTCGACGCGCACATGCTTGAAGATGTTGACATAGGGATGTTGCCAAGCTGTGGGTGTCATTGCAACCGCAGGGGAAGATGACACCAAATTACATCAGGTTATAATCCCAAGGACTCTAACAAACCAGATTGCTTCTAACATAAATGGCTATTACAGAGTACCAACAAATTGTGTATCACTGTAATCGTTCAATTTACTACTTGTTGGCACAGAGCAACAGCTGGTAGTGATCACTTGTATTGTCTAGCAAGTCACCATTAGTTTCATTAGTGAAAATGAATTAAGTAACAGAGCAAACATCACCAGAATCTGTTGCCATACTCTGGAGAGAAAGTCTCGGAGCTTTTCAGAACTTATTCTGATCATGACACTTAGTTTATGTCCAGGAGAGCTAGTGACGCCTAATAAGACAAGTCAACTTTACAACAACGTTACAACTCCACACTTAACAGAGATTACTTGACAGCTATGCTTAAGTACTAAGTTGTCATATGATATACATCATGGAAATAAGACACATAATAATTATCACGCTTACAGCAAACTTATTTTACTCTGTGAAACGCACGTTTCACTACATAGCTAACAAGTATCGATAACTAACTAACGTTAGCTTGTACAGTATTCGAGCACGGACAACATTAAGTTAACTTCAAGTCAAATCAAGGACGGACATCATCAGGCAGGTATTGTCGTACGCTAACTTTACTGTCTATGCAATAGGCCTATCCAACAACACATATTAATTGTGCTTACCCCTTGACGACATCGCTTTTTCGGTCGGTTAGCTGTCCTAAATGAGGATAATTCAGTACAATCCAGCGAGACTGACAGGCCGAAACATGCAAATAACTACTTACGCTAAGTTAGCTATCCTCGCTAGCAAACGTTTAGACAAGAAAAGTGTTAGCGTTAACGTCAATTGATTCACCGCTACAGTCACCTGTTGATATTTCTACTAGTACAAATAGGTGGTGTTAACGATAAATACATTCTACACTCGTGCGTTGTATCTTGTCAGTCACTTTCCCTTACTCAGTAAAGAAAACCTAAAGCAGACGGCTTAAACTCTCAACTTTGCATAAAACTCTGTCTTAACTTTGGATAAACCTCAGAACGATGTCAACAAATCTTGCTTCTCCCGCGACTGCGACCGCCGCTGTAACGGCACTGCGTAACAGCTGCGTCTTACGTCCACCCCGAGATTGCTGCTGGGATATGTAGTGAAAAGGTTATGTCTCAGCGACACAACGCAGACACAATGGCACTGACATATTCATTGCCTACTCAGTGGAAACACCAACCCTTATCTGATCGGAGGATCAATAGCAAGTCAAGGCAATGAGGAGACTCACTTAGTGTACTTATATTTGTTATTAGGCAATTTAGTGCTGCAAGAGCTTTGTTTCTAACCGTTCCTTCCCTCTCCACCCTGTAGAATTTACTTTTTCCATTCATACGGTTAACTTGCCTTTAGGATCTCTGACAGACTACTCCAAGCCCATCTCATCCTGATTTGAAAATGGAAACGCATTTAACCACCTTTCTTCAATTTATTTGAGGTTTTTTTTGTTTCTTGTTTATGACATTCTAAAAATAAGAAACCTGTTCGAGACGCCTAACGTTTTTTATCCGGAACCTGCACACCTCCACTCCATGCAGCCATTTTCAACTGAATGCAGATACTTGGCTGTCTGACATCTGTTGAGGGTTTGAAGTGAACCCAGTGGTTTCTCAAAGGCAATATCCCTAACTTAATGGTCCACAGTACGTGTACATGTTTTTGTTTTTTTACTTAAAAAAAAAAACACTTTAATTTTGAAATACTTTTATTTGCTCCTGTATTTAACAGAAGTCTAAACTCTGTCTTCACTGTCATTTTACAAAAAAATCAAAAATACATCATGTGAAATACATAATGAAGAATGGCACAAGTACATAACTGACATAACACAGATAAACAGTTTAGAATATAGCTTATAGTAAAATATTGGCTGCCATGCACATGCGCGCACACACACACACACACACACACACACACACACACACACACACACACACACACACACACACACACACACAAAAACATATTTTGCACCAGTCAACACAATAAACAAAAAACTAAGTTACTAAAAAAAACTGCATCACTTGAAATGACATGACTGAACGTTGCTACGGTACAACAACACATGATGGTTGTTACTGCATCGGCTAAAGGTGTTGGCAATGAGAAGACTCACTTACTTATCTTTTCAAAAGCTTTTCTCTTTATATTGTGCGGTTTCACCTTTCCTTTCAGCACTCTGTAGAATTCACCTCTTCAATGTCTGCATCCATACGGTTAACTTGCCTTTGGGATATCTGACAGACTACTCTCCTAGCCCATCTCATTCTGATTTGAAAATGGAAAGTCATTTAACCACCTTTCTTTTATTCATTGTTTTTTTTCATAAAAGACATTCTAAAAATAAGAAACAGAAGAACATCCTGTTTGAGACGTCTGTGCTTCACATTTTGTATCCTGAACCTGCACACTTCCATGCAACCTTCATCCACTGAATGCAGATACTTGGCTGTCTGACAGCTGTTGACGGTTCATTTGAATTGGTTTAATTTAAAGTTAATCCACAAAGGTTTCTCAAATGCAATATCCCTAACGTGATGGTCCATAGTACAAGTACATGTTTTTTTTTTTTTACCTAAAAACGTCATGGTCAAAAACTCAACTCTAATTTTGTAATACCTTTATTTGCTCCTGTATTTAACAGAAGTCTTAACTGTGTCTTCACCGTGTCATTTTACAAAAATAAAAAATATATAATGAGAAATACATAATGTAACCGACATAAAAGATAAACAGTTAAAAATATAGCTTATAGTTAAATATGGGCATGCGCACACACACAACGCACCATGTTGACTTGGACCAAGTTACCAACAAACGAACAAAACCTGATATCATTTCCCATAGACTGCCAGTAAACACCAGTCAACACAATAAACAGGAAACTAAGTTCTAAGAAAACTGCACCACTCGAAATGACATGACTGAACGTTGCTAGGGTACATCAACAAACAAGATGGTTGGTACTGCATCAGTTAAAGGTAGTGGTTTCCTGCATATGTGCACTGGTTTACTGGTCACAGCACAGCACCTCCACCCTCCGTCGCCATCTTCCCAAACACTTCTGGAGCTCTGCCTTTACCTATGGACACAGACACACACACACCCGTGCACACACGCACACACACACACACACAATAAATACATAAATACAAGACAACAGGACATACAGTATATTCAGAAAGTATTCAGACAGACCCCTTTGCTTTTTTCATATTTTGTTATGTTGCAGATTTGTGCTAAAATCGTTTGAATTCATTTTTTTCCCTCATCAATCTACACCCAATACCCCATAATGACAAACCAAAAACAGGATTTTAGAAGGAAAAACTGGAAAACTGAAATACCACATTGACATAAGTATTAAGAACCTTTACTCAGTACTTAGTTGAAACACCTTTGTCAACGATTATGGCCTTGAGTCTTCTTGGGATGCGACAAGCTTTGCACACCTGGATTTGGGGATTTTCTGCCATTTTTCTCTGCAGATTCTCTCAAGCTCTGTCAGGTTGGATGGAGACCGATGGTGGACAGCTATTTTCAGGTCTCTCCACAGATGTTCCATTAGGTTCAAGTCAGGGCTCTGGCTGGGCCACTTAAGGACAATCACAGAGCTCCATTCAGCTGTTCCCTCAACCCTGACCAGTAGCTCAGAGCCTGCCTGAAAAACCCCCTAGCATGATGCTGCCACCACTATGCTTCACTGTTGGGATGGTATTAGGCAGGTAATGAGCGGTGCCTGGTTTCCTCCAAACATGATGCTTAGAATTGAGGCCAATCTTGGTTTCATTAGACCTGAGAATCTTGTTTCTCACAGTCTGAGTCCTTAAAAAGCTTTTTTGCAAACTCCAAGCAGGCTTTCCTGTGTCTTTCTGTGAGGAGAGGCTTCCATCTGGCCACTCTGCCATTAAGCCCAAATTGGTGGAGTGTTGCAATGATGGTTGTTAATTTAGGTCCTTTCTGTTAGGTCAGTGTCTCTTAAGAAGTCAAACAGAACAGGACACAATTCTATTTCGTTTTTGTTTGTGTTGCATTGTCCACTGCAGTTTTTATTTAGTTTTTGAGTTTTTTTTAAAACTTTGTTTTTTTAAATTTGATTTATTTCAGTTAACAATTTTTTTTTCACTGCTAGTTTTAGTCTTAATTTTCGTTAATTATAAACACGCAATTTATTTAGTTTTTGTTTGTGTTTCATTGTTTACTATAGTTAAAATTTAGTTTTTGAAAACTTAATTTTTTTTTTGCAATTCACTAATTTTAGTCTGCTTTCATCAACTATAAACACCCTTCTCTGAGCTCTGCAGGCAGTTCCTTCGACCTCATGGCTTGGTTTTTGCTCTGATATGTATTGTCAGCTGTGAGACTTTACATAGGTAGTTGTGTGCCTTTCCAAATCAAGTCCAATCAATTGTATTTACCATCGATGGACTCCAACCTAGGTGTAGAACCATCTCAAAGATGATCAAGAGAAAAGGGAGGCACCTGAGCTCAACTTCAAACGTCATGGCAAAGAGTTTGCATACTGTCAATGTTTTTAACAAACACTTTTGATCTATGGGCTACATATTTACACTGGACAGCTTTAGGCCTAGGTTACTTCAAAAACCAGGGCCCAGGGCTTAAGCCTCCTTCAGCCCCATTGTTAATCCGGCCCTGCACACACACACTTGGGTTCCTGATTTCATTGACGGGCAACTGACAATGAGAAGAACATCAAGCAAAGTCCGGCGCACATGAACTAAAGCTAACTTAATACCATGACCAAGATCCTAAACGCAAACATTGGTGGCCAGCGCAGCTTTAGTTCAAGCCCAACACACTTTGCTTGTTGCTTTGCTCGTTGCCCGTCAATATAATTAGGGCCCACAATGTGTGGACATAATGACGTATTATAATCCCTCTGTTTATTGTCTAAACTCAAATTCAATCTTTACCCAGAAGAAATGTAAACATCTGAAGCACACCATAAAATGAAAATCGCAAAATATGAAAAGTCACACAGGCTGTCAAATTATACACATGCTTGCAAACACACACACACACACCTACACACACACGGACACACACATGCACACACACACCTCTTTGTTTGAGTAGCAGTAGAGTACAGCGACCAGGAGTCCCTACAAAGAGAGAAAAGTGATTAGGATTGTTTGCTATGATCGTTTCTCATAACAATGTAAGTGCTCCTAGTCTTTAGAGGCTAATAGTGCTGTTAATACCTGGGGATGTGATTTTATTCTCTATTGAAAGAACGATTTGTCAGTAAAAACAGTATTTCTGACAAAAGCACAGCCTTTAAAAGGGGTGAAATGTAGCACTGAAGATAACAGTGGCAGAAATTGAAAGAATAACTGTGTGTGTGTGTGTGTGTGTGGGGTGAGAGCGAGCGTATGAATATGTAACCATTCTAATTAACCCAATAAGGGTCACACTGTGATCAGCAGAGCTACAGTTCGGACTGCTGATGCTGCTATACACATGACCTCAGCAATGAAACATTTCCCTGGGAAGTTAAGGCCAATATCCACTGGCGATGACTGGCAGCTCAGCGTTACAGAATGCATCTCACTTTCTGAAACACCGCTCAACAGTGATAGCGTAAAAACGGTGAAAACCAGACTTCATTTAGCGATAGAATAAAGTCAAACAATGACAGAGACTCTGCATTTCAGAGCAATTTAAATTTACAAAGACTAACTAGATATTACTAGGCCATCATCCAGTTATCATTCTTATTAGCTAACTATTAAGCTGGGTAATGTTAGCTTTGCTTACTAGTGGCAACGGTTGCTAAGTAAAGAAAAATCATTTTCCCCTCAGGTGGCTTAAATGATTGAAGATGCTACAAACATGGATTTAACCGAACACTAAGGAATTTCTATGGATTTGACACTCAAGAAACAGAACCATGTTCTAAACTCTGAAGTTGTTACACGTTGTATACCACCAATGGCCGTTGCTCCATCAAAAAGAACTGGAAGCGTGTTTTTTGACGTGCACCAGATGTTGCTAATGGCCGTTGCTTTGGTAACAAGAACTGGAAGCATGTTCTGATCAGACGTCGCCAAGTGGGGTGTCTGCCTTTAAAGGAGTTCAGGTTCCCCTGACAGCAGCTGAGTGTGGTACTGAGTCCGGGCCACTTCTGGGCCACACCTGCACCGGAGCCGGCTACGGTCGGGCTGTTGAGGGCTCACCTGAAAGGAGTTGAGGAAGAGAGTGACGAACACTTTGATGAGGCGCAGCACGCCGCTCGTCTGCTCATCCGTGGCGAAGATGAAGACCAACTCGTGGACCCCGAAGAGCGGGATGAGGGTCAGTGTGGACTTCGCCAATCTGCCAATCACAAGACATCAAGACAGTCTCACAGCCAATCAGGAAGCACCGAGACACGTGGGCAAGCAGTTTAGTCAGATCAGTCACTTATCACTAAGAGTCTCAGTTTTGGGTCCCACTTAACAGTGACACATTATGAGATAAAATATGCAATGGAAATAACAAACAGAGGTTAACATGTGTTCAAATCCACAGGTAAGTCAAAAAAATGTACCTCTCTCTCTCTCTCTCAACATCCTCCACTACCTCTTCATGGTAGTACTTAAAAAGAATATTAACATCCTTTAAATAGACTTCATACAGGCAAGTAGATGTCCCCAAATAAGCTACAGAAAAACAAACCAATCATCCTCGAGTCAGCGAGAGCAGGGGTGGAAGATGACTCACAGGCAGACCACTAAGGGGGAAGAACACGGATACGTTTGGGGGTTATGGGGAAAGATCGTTTGGGGGTTATGGGGAAAGATCAGGTTTGTCTATGTAGATGGAGGAAGGAAACTTCACTGAAATGCTTGAGGATCCACCAGGGAAGTAAGAAATGCCTGGATGAAGGAGTAAGTTGCAAGTTGTATTTGAGTGTTGGCTAATAATAACATATTTTGTCTGGATGTATAATTAGCCTGACCTAGGGTCGCTACACATGGTGTAATAATCAGGTTTTAAAGTAATTTGCATGCTTGTTTGAGAATAAATGAATTGAGGTTCATTCTTTGCCGGTTAATGACAGGGACAGTAGGATTTATTTTGTGCAAGACACCAGGCACCAGGCACATACACACAGTACTGGCAAATGTGTGGGATTGGAGATGTCGGAAGACAACTTCCACTTCCACAGTGCATTGTTGAGGCTGCTATGAGACCAGACATTTGTATTCTGAGTGTAAGTGCATTGTTTACTTTATTGAGTTAACGATTCCCTTTGAATACGCGATTGAGGAAGCATTTGAAAGGTAGAAGCTAAAGTATGCGGAACTGGTAGTGGAAGCGACGCAACGAGATGGGTGTAGCTGTAGCTATGTAGCTAAATCAACCACAACACTTCTGTTTTTTTTTTTTTTTAAGGACGGTCACTCATGGCTGAGGCGCTCGCAGACAACTTGGGGTCGTCCCTGGTATTGACATGTGTCCTGACCCATCATGGATATGGAAGGCGGTGGGTCTGGGATGCCAGACACCGTTGTTGAGCGTCCTGGATGTGTCGTGGGCCTAATTCAACTAAACACTGATGAAGGAAAGTGCCTGCTTGAAAACCCCAGTGAAAGCCTCACAAAGGCAGCTTTGCTGTGGTTGTTGTTGTATCCTGCTGCTCAGGTTCTATGGTTGGGCAGTCATTTTGTTTATTAGCACTTGTGGGCTACAGACAGTGCAGGTTGGAATGTGAAGGAGGGCCTTTATGGATCCCGGGTACAACATGCAAGGCAAGGCAAGCCAAGGCAAGGCAAGGCAATTTTATTTATATAGCACAATTCATACACCGTGGTAATTCAATGTGCTTCACATACGTGCACAACAATGTGCTTCACATAAAAAAAAAGCAAAAGGTCCGTGCATGATCATAAAAACAGTAAATTATAGAAAATAAAAGCATGAGAACATTAAGGCATAAAAACAGTAAAATATAGGAAATAAAAGCATAAAAAGAATAATAACAATCACTAGTCTAGTACAGTAAGCAATAATGCTTCAAAGGAACTGTTCATGGCCAGTTAGCAGAAGGCATCTGAGAAAAGTTTGGTCTTTAGTCTAGATTTAAAACTGAAAGTAGTTGGAGCGTTTTTAATGTCTTCTGGAAGTTGGTTCCAGAGGTGAACCGCATAGTGGCTGAGTGCTGCTTCACCCTGTTTAGTTTGGACAGTGGGTTTTACTAATAGAAATTTATGCTGCGATCTGAGAGATCTGAGAGGTACGTACTGCTGAAACATGTCAGATAGATACTTTGGCCCTATCCCATTAAGTGACTTGAAAACAAGCAGCAGTGCTTTAAAGTCAATCCTGTGACTTACTGGGAGCCAGTGCAGGTATTTCAGTATAGGGGTTATGTGGTCAGTTCTTTTTGTTTTTGTAAGAATTCTGGCTGCTGCATTTTGTATCATTTGAAGCTGTTTAAGGTTTTTTTTTGGGAAGGCCTGTGAACAGCCCATTGCAGTAATCAACCCTACTGGAGATAAAGGCATGAATTAGTTTTTCCAAGTCATCTTTTGACATAAAACCCCTAAGTTTGGCAATGTTTTTGAGATGGTAGAACGCAGATTTAGTAATTGCTTTCATGTGGCTGTTAAAATTTAGATCACTGTCTAAGAGGACACCAAGATTTCTGACAGTATCCTTTGCTTTAAGTCCTTTTTTGTTAAGAAGGGTGGCAATCTTACATCTTTCCTCCTTTTTACCAAAAACTATTACTTCAGTTTTGTCTTTGTTTAGCTGGAGAAAGTTCTGAGACATCCAGTGGTTAATTTGCTCAATACAATCACAAAGAGATTCAAGGGGACCATAGTCATTAGGTGTCAAAGCTAAGTACATTTGGGTGTCATCAGCATAGTTATGATAGGAGATCAAATTATTTTTTAAGATTTGTCCAAGTGGGAGCATATAAAGGTTGAATAGAAGTGGACCCAAAATTGAGCCCTGGGGGACTCCACAGGTCAGGGACGTAGGTGTTGAGGTGCAGTTGCCAACTGCAACAAAAAAGCTCCTGTCTTGTAAGTATGATTTCAACCACTTGATAACAACACCTGAGACGCCAACCCAGTGTTCGAGTCGGTGAAGTAATATGTTGTGATCAACAGTGTCAAAGGCTGCACTAAGGTCCAGCAATACTAGGACTGATGCTTTACCTGTATCTGTATTTAGGCGTATGTCATTTATAACTTTAACAAGAGCTGTTTCAGTGCTGTGATTAGCACGAAAACCTGATTGAAAGTCATCAAGGCAGTTATTCAGTGTCAAAAATGTGGTTAGCTGATTAAAGACAATTTTTTCAATAATTTTGCCTATGAATGGTAAATTGGATATGGGCCTGTAGTTGTTTAATGTGGAGGCATCCAGGTTATTCTTTTTCAGTAGGGGTTTTACAACAGCTGTTTTCAGGGAGTTAGGAAATGTGCCAGTCTGTAATGATGTATTTATGATTTCAAGCAGATTTGTCGTTATGAGGTGAATGACAGATTTAAAAAAGCTGGTGGGTAGAATATCCAATTCACATGTGGAAGAGTTAAGGTTTTGTACTGTTTTTTCAAGAATTTCAAATATCAAATATCAAATATCATGCAGATATTTGTTACGGCTGTCACCAGCCAGTTGTGTGTTGTTGTTGTATCCTGTTGTTCAGGATCTATGGTTGGGCAGTTGTTATGTTGGTAAGGTTAGGATGTTGGGTATGAGTACTTCTATGTGACAGTGAGAGGACTGGCCACTGTGGGAAGTCCCCAACCAATAGCACAAGGAATTTAACATCTTTTCCTGTGTAGGACTAAAATTACCTCATAAGATTCATGACCAATATTTATGACTAATCTTCCATTACGGCTCACCTGAGTTTGTAGTCAGGGTAACGATGTTGGTTGTCAGCTCGTAACTTGGACAGAATCACTTTCAGGATTTTCATAAATATCATAAAGTTCACCTTCAGATAAAAAAAAATTGTTATGCAAGTGCCATTGAAAACATGCCAAAGTGCTTGTTCTCAGTCCCTATGAATACATACAATGCAAATACCAAATTCAATACCAAATGTGTTATATTCGTATTATTTGAGAGATTGATATTTTTTAAGGCCAAATCTGGTTGGTGTGCTACAAAAGTTGTGGCACAATACAAAACATGTGGAAAGGTAAGTTACCATAGTTATAGTGGAATACTAAGCTACAGAACATGTGGAATAGTAAGTTACCATAGTTATAGTGGAATACAAAGCTACAAAACTTGTGGAATGGTAAGTTACCAGAGAAGCAAACAGGATAGGAACTCTGATGATCCACCAGTAGTTCATGTTCTCATTGATTGCCCAACACCTGAAAATTACATAAACGCAACACACACACACACACACCCACACAAACACATAAAGAAATCAGTTATATTATATATGTGCTAAACTGAATGAAAATTCATATGTTCTGTCTCAGCTCAACCTGCTTGCCTTAAACGTTAGAGAAATACATGCAGGGTGAACAGCATTCAGACATGTTGAGTGTCCAGTGTGTCTTGAGTGTGCACGTGTGTCTGTGTGTGTGTGTGTGTTTGTGTGTGTGTGTGTAACTGTGTAACTGTTTTATTGTCGTCTAACTTTTGTCACTTTCTCTTGCACCTGCAGTTTATTTCATGCCCCATCATGCTGCAATGTTATCCACAGCAGGTGCTTCTCTCACTAAGACCACTGGGACAGGGCCCTCCATCTCATGCCAAGACAACCCTACAAATCAATCACTCAAACGCTCCACAGAGGCATCTCCAGCCTGTGATTTTAGCTTAGAACAGTTTGCTGGTTGTACACCAAAAGGTGCCATTTCACATCATTTACCCTCCCACAGCTCTCTCTTTTATTTAAAGCTCAATTTTACCCCCTGAATGACCCACCCCGCTGCTGGCCCTACAAAGGAAGGAGCATGGCGATGTGTGACGCATGGACCATGGGGGCAGGGATAAAAGGTATGCTAAAAGCCTTGAGGTTATGGTACAAATTTTTGGTATGAGCTCCTCAGCCTCCTCAGTTTCTCTACAGTGCAGCACTTTGAAAGTGGTCTGAAACTAAATGTGAATGTGGAGATCTCTCGTTCACCCACCTTCCTGGCGTAAGCTCCATGTAAATCATGAATCTCTAGAATCTAGAATTCTGTATTTCTGTGCTGTGGTCTGTGGATCCTTACAAATGGCTTTCTCTGGTGTCACAGCCATTGTAGCCTGTGTTTATTTTAGACTGAGGTTTTGACAGGTTTCATACGTTCACCCATCGGAAATCTTGATTTAGAGCACTGATAATAAGCATGGTTGGCTTGGTAGCTGGCCGTGGTCCTGACATGCCTATAGCGGAGATTGTGAGTGAATGATGTTTTCATTTACATTTAGCAGACACTTTTATCCAAAGCAACTTAAAAGGATGTATACACATTTTTTACATTTACACTGATGGCACATCAGGAGCAATTAGGGGTTCAGTGCCTTGCTCAAAGACGCTTCGACGGGGAATCGAACTAGCAACCTTCTGCCTACTAAACGACTTCTCTACCTCCTGCACCACTGTCAAGCTTTCTGCTGACACCCACTTTTGGGTAACTGGTCCTAATGAAGAGGAAGATGGGGAGGGGTGGGGATACTTTGCTACGCTGGAGCGTGTGACGTAGTGGACAGGTAAGGAGGGTTAAAATTTCTTAGAAAGTGGAACTGGTGTCTGCCCTCACCACATGTTCCTTTAACCCTGTAGCATAAAACTGACACAACCAGATTATAAACATGACAGGACATATGGCATATATTGGCATACATTGTCACGTGTCTGATGATATAACAGTTGTCATGTCAACAACTGTTATGACAGCTTTCAAAATGTTTGATGTTTCAACATATGTTTCACACATTCACATATTTTAGTCTTATGGTGAAAATGTATACTTTTGTGCATTTCTCAGGTAGTCACATACAAATGTTTTATAACCTTCAAAAGTTATATTTATCATGTATTCACATTCTCATATATATATATATATATAGAAAGAGAGATACAGTGCCCTCCACAATTATTGGCACCCTTAGTGAATGTGACCAAAACAGGCTATGAACAAATATGTCTTTGCTGTTTATCCTCTCTGTCTTTTACTCAAAATATTCACAAAAATCTTACCTTTTCATTAAGGTAAAATTATTGAAAGAATCATTTTTTTTTTACATTAAATAAAATGTTTTTCTCCAAAACATGGGTGCCACAATTATTGGCACCCCTAGAAAATCTTATAATTAAAATCTAACTGAAGTATATTACCAGTCATGTTTTACATTTTTAAGTTCACCTGTTTGATTAGGAACTCTTTAGTGGTCAACCATGACTTCCTGTTTCACTCGGGTATAAATATGAGGTGACACAAGCCAAATACCCTTAGTCATTCATCAAGATGGGAAAGACAAAAGAACACAGTGTTGAAGTGCGACAAAAAGTTGTTGAGCTGCAGAAATCCGGAAAAGGATATAAGAAAATATCTTAACAGTTGAAAATACCCATTTCCACAATTAGGGCAATAGTTAAGAAGTTCAAAGCGACAGGAGATGTAAGGAATCAGCCTGGAAGAGGACCTATCTGTAAATTGACCCCACGCACCGTGAGGAGGATGGTTCGACTGGCAAAAGAATCTCCAAGGATCACAGCTGGAGAATTGCAGAGGTAAATTGAGTCTTGGGGTCAGAAAGTCTCCAGAACTACCATCAGACGCCACCTCCATCACCACAAGTTGTTTTGGAGGGTTGCCAGAAAAAAGCCTCTGCTGTCAATCAACAACAAACTAAAGCGCCTACAGTTTGCCAAATGTAAGTCAGACTTTCAATGGGACCGAGTTATATGGCCAGATGACACCAAAATAAAGCTTTTTGGCAACAAACATCAAAGGTGCGTTTGGCGTAGACAGAAAAATAGCCATACAGAAAAGACCCCCATACCCAATGTGAAGTATGGTGGCGGATCTTTGATGTTGTGGGGCTGTTTTTCTTCCAAAGGCCCTCGACATCTTGTTAGGATAACAACAGCCCCCTCTAGGAAGCTTAAAATGGGCCGTGGTTGGACCTTCCAGCAGGACAATGATCCGAAGCACCCCTCAAAATGAACACAAAAATTGTTCACCGACCGCGGAATAAAGGTTTTGCCATGGCCATCAGTCCCCCGACCTAAACCCCATAGAAAATTTGTCGGAAGAGCTGAAGCCGAGTAGACAAGCGTTGACCTACGAATCTGAAGGATCTGGAGAGATACTGTATGTAGGAATGGTCTCAGATCCCGTGCCATGTGTTCACCAACCTCATCACGCATTATAGGAGAAGACTCAGAGCTCTTATCTTGGCAAAGGGAGGCTGCTCAAAACATTAAATTAAGGGGTGCCAATAATTGTGGCACACCTGTTTTGGAGAATAATATTTATTGAATGTCAACGTTTTTTTTTTCTTTCAATAATTTTACTTCAATGAAAAGGTAGGATTTTTGTGAATATTTTGAGTGAAAGACCAAGAGGATAAACAGCAAAGACATATTTTTTCATAGCCTGTTTTGGTCACATTCACTAAGGGTGCCAATAATTGTGGAGGGCACTGTATATGTCCAGAGTATGTAACCATAGAAATAAAATTTCTTGGCATAGCTTTTATAACAGTTCCTGAACTACTTTTGTCCCTTTGTACTAATGGGCAGAAATTGAAATACATGTCTTGGTGCGAGGAGATTAAGTATAATACACTCTGACTGAGTGTATTATGATGGAGCATTATGCCTTATGGAGGATGTGTACAAACCCTTTTGTGCGAAGGACATTTAAATATTCTTGACTCATTGCCAAGGCATATGTGAAGAGCAAATACACAGACATGTGAGGGAATTCATTCTAAAGTGACAATGAAGAGCTGTATCTTTATGATATTTATAAAGCGCCCTTGACACAATTCTATTGTTTTGGCGCTAAATAAATAAAATTGAATTTAATGTATCACTGCTCTATGGTGCAGTCTGTTCTAGCTGTTTATGTATATGTTAGGCCATTATTGTTGTATATGTTAGGCCATTATTGTTGTATAAGTTAGGCCATTATTGCTGTATATGTTAGGCCATTATTGCTGTATATGTTAGGCCATTACTGTTATATATGTTAGGCCATTATTGTTGTATATGTTAGACCATTATTGTTGTATAAGTTAGGCCATTATTGCTGTATATGTTAGGCCATTATTGCTGTATATGTTAGGCCATTATTGCTGTATATGTTAGGCCATTACTGTTATATATGTTAGGCCATTATTGTTGTATATGTTAAGTGCTGCATGTCATAAAGATTCATTTTGATTTTCCACAATAGTGGAACTTTCACGGAACATTTTGCGATTGCGAACTCTACACCATCTTCAGCTCAGAGGGTTAATAAAACATGCACTATACCACTTGCATTTAGATTGCTTTTAAACCTCTCTTTGACTGGGGTCCCTAATGACTCCATAGACACAAAGAAAGCATTTTAGTGATGCAGTTGATACACGTTGCTTTCTTTGCGCTGGGTGAATTGTTTTACATTGGATACATTGTCTTTTCCATCCCATTTTTCAAATGTCATTCGTCCTGTACATTTTAAAGAGTATATATTTCTGACAAAAAAACTACCCACCTTTAAAAAAAGCAAAGTGGGTACATGACGCAGAAAATAACAAGATTGACATTTAAATTACACGTCAAAAGAAATGCCATTTCTATATCTTAACATACTGATTATACAATGGTTACATACATATGATTACAAATGCAATTAACACCTTAAATGTTATTCAAGGAAAACTTTTGAAAAAGCTTCCATCAGGGATGGGGAGGAACGCAACAAAGCCCATCTTGGGCTTAAAGACACGGCTTCTCACGTGGAGACAGGCTTCAATGTAACTGTCACTTCTGGTAAATGCATCATTGTAAGCCTCCATAGAAAATGGAGGCCCTCATAACATATAGAGGGAAAAGCAGCTGTGGTCAAATGTATTCATCTCACAACTGTCTCCAGAGTACTAGTGGCTCCTCAAGCACCTATCAGCACACTGGGGATGAAGGATCATGCAAATTGTGTCCTATAACCAACAGCAAGAGAGGTCTGTGAAATATAAAGCAGCCAGGAGAGACAGATTCCCTGCAGAAATGAACCCAAGAGTGTCTGGAGAAGGGAAAATATCTGGAGTGTCATTGGTACTGTGGAAGGAGGACGTCTGGACTGTCATGTTAGTCTTACTGAGAGATGAGTGAGATGTGTGAGAAGCAATCACTCATCCTGTAAACACCAGTGTGTCTTTGTGTGTGTGTGCGTATCTGTGTGTGTGTGTGTGTGAGAGTGTATGAGTGAGTGTGTGTGTGTGTGTGTGAGTATGAGTATGTATGTGTCACATACTTACTCTTTATTTTCCTTAAGCAGTTTCATCAGCATCCATGGAATGACAAACATCAGGGGGGTGCCTATAAATAAACACCAACACACACACACACTCATTTGGGGAGCACACACACACACACACACACACACATACACAAATCTAGAAAATACCTGTTTGTGTGTGTGTGTATGTGCATGTGTGCGTGTGTATATGCATGAGTGTGTGTGTATGTGTTTATACCCACACATACACACTCAGTAGCTTCGTACAAACACATACCCCACCCAAGGAGGCCGTATGGCAGGCAGTTGTTGTTGTCCATAAAAACTGAGGCGATTAGGACTGAATGCAGGTAAAGTGCCTCCCCAAAGAACCAGTAGTGATTGGCCAGCACGAAGTACTGCATCAGAGCCTGCGCTATCCGACAGCCTATAGCAGCCTAGGGGAAAGAGGGGAGACAGGGCCCTATTTTATTTACGTCAATGCATTTAGAAACTTCAATAAAAAAATACTCATCTTAATTCAAACTTTTAAAAATAAAAATGATTGTGTACTTAATTTAATTATGTAGGCCTACTTGATTAAGTGTAACTGATGTAGTGTGGTTTTCTTGTACAGTTTTGTTCTCGAATAGAAATGAGTGTGTGTGCGCGCGTTGTGTACCCTGTGACTCAGCATGTCTCCTATGTCGGCATGTGTGGTGATCTGGCGACTCCAGTGTTGGTCCAGCAGAGAGTCTTTCAGCAGCACGGCCACAGCCCGCAGGATGAACGACACAAAGAGGTTTGCGTGGATGTAGTTACGCATGCAGTGCAGCTTCCTACACAGACACAGGCACACACACACACACACACACACACACACACACACACAGTGTCAGACTGATGGTACCTCAATCTGTGCTACATGGGTGACCGGCAGAATAAGACCAAATTAATGAATAACTGAATGGATGGGTGTAAGGATGGATGGATGGGTGGATGGATGGATGGATGGATGGATGGATGGATGGATGGATGGACTGACCTATAGGCCTTTCTGACTGACCTGATAGTGAGTAGGATGATCAGAGCTGAGAGAAGAGAGAGGAGGCTGAGGGTGTAGCCCACTGTGTACAGGATCTGGAAACTCAACATCACCTGCTTTAGCCACAGCTAGACACACACACGGACGCACACACACACGCACAGACAAAACCATGAACAACATGGAACAAGAACATCATTAGCAAACATTGTGTTGATAGAAGTGAGGCACAGCATAAAAAATAAAAATGAATCTACGTCATCCTCATCTAGTGTAAATTGCTTCCTTTCGCTCCTGACCTTTTCATCTTGATGCTGTTCTCCTCCATTGCTTTTTCAAAACATGACCTTTGACATTGGGTCTACATTGACCACTTGCATTCTCTTTGCATTAGCCATCATCCTTAGCCTGACGTTGTCATACTCATAATTCTAGTCAGAATATGAGTCTGATACTGCTCCATTGGGCTGTGATTATGAGGCGTGTTTCAACCGAACCAGGAAAAAAAATGCCTCTTCGCTCAATTGGATAGACCTACAACCAATCAGCCAATCAGCTCTCCAGCGGAAGCCATGTTGGTTGAAAACTAATTCAACCCAAGCGCTCTTTGGTGACGTGGTTGATTACTTTACTGTTGATCATCTGTCCATCATCGTATAAAGCCCGCCCTAACAATTTGATTGGTCCGAACAGCTTCCGATCGGGCATAGTTTCTCCCCAACGGAGCAATGCCAGACCGAACTTCCCAACCTCAAATGTTGTGGGCTAAGTTCGGCTGGCACCAGGCTACATCATCCTCATAATGAAGTAAAAGCTCTTCTTGGAGGGCATGGGATGGATTGGAGGAGTGATGAGCAACAAAGGGACTTTCTTCTCCTGCGTAGTTTCTATAGCTCTCAGCCTGGGTATCTAGGTACCCTGTGTGGCCTTTGTGATGAGATGCTTTTACCTCTGAAGGTTTGAGTGCTGTAGTAATTGACCATGGGAAGCATATAGCCAGCTCCCTCATTAGAGCGGTGCTTTTTGAACCTCAAAGGCACTCATAGCTTTTCATAACGAATAGTAACATCAAAGTAAACAAATTAGTTGACTTAACCAGGTGCTTACGTTTTGTCATTGTAATATGTATATATTACTGTGCCATGCATTGCCGTATCCTCTGTTTTTTTGCATAGATTATGTAGTGTTGCATTGCAAAAAAAGTAATTCCATGCCAAATCACCCAGAGGTCCCCACATGACTTCCTACTACTATGGTTATACTGAAATATCTGGAAAATTAAAAAGAAAAAGTCTTTTTTTTGCAAGTCCAAGCCAAGTCTTAAGTCTTTGAGCTCAAGTCTAGGCCAAGTCTTTGGTCACAAGTCAAGTCTCAAGACTCTTGGTTGTAATGAGCATTCTATCATCTACTGCATGCTATCCAGTCTGCTTAGAACATGAGCATAGCTATATCTAAGGTCTTCAAAGCATGTACTGTATTATCATCACTAATGTATTTATTACCATACAATATCAGCCTAGATTATTTGTTTGAAACATGATCACTTTGTAATTTAAGCTTTCCTTTAAAGTTAATAACTGTATTTTGTCACCTCAACATACAGTTACAGTATACACCAAGCATTGAGGTCGTACTTTGGAAATCCTTTTGCTTTTTGTTTGAATTAAATGCGACTCGAGTCCAAGTCACATCTCTGGTGTGTATGTGTTTGTGTGTGTTTGGGCCTGTGTGTGTGTGTGTGTGTGTGTGTGTGTGTGTGTGTGCCTGTGTGTGTGTGTGTGTGTGTGTTGTGTGTGCCTGTGTGTGTGTGTGTGTGTGTGTGTGTGTGTGTGTGTGTTTACCTCTTGGATGTATGTGCTCTGTTCTTCCTCACACTCGGACATGTCTCTCCACAGATGGCCCTCTGAGTCTCTCACCCAATGTCCATCCAGACTACAGTGCCTGCGTACCACACCATGCTGAACTGTAGCACACACAGACACACACACGCAGACACACACACACAAACGCAAGCACAAGCACAAGCACACAGACGCACACACACAGGCTCACATGCACACACAGGCACACACACACAGGCACACACAGATGCACACACACAGACACACATATCTTGATTTACTTAGGTACATTAAACTAAGCATGTGTGTATGCGTGCTTGTGTGTGTATGTGTGCATGTGCGCCTGAGTATATAGATGTGAGTGTGTGTGTGTCTGTGTGTTCGAGTGTGTATGCACACCTGTGTATAAAGGGGCATGGGTGTGCGCACCTGTGTGAGTGTGTGTGTTTCTGTGTGTATGCAGTTGTGTGTTTGCTTGTGTGTGTATGCATGTGTGTGTTTGTTTGTGTGTGTCTTACCTGTGTGTACCCAGGGCAGGTAGGAGGGACATGAAACATTCACCAACGTTCCAGGCAGCGCATCAGGCCAGCAGGCATACAAATCAAAGGACCTATTACAGAAGAGGCCTAACACACACACACACACACACACACACACACACACACACACACGCACACACACACACACGCATGCACACACACACACACACACATGCACACACACACACACGCGTGCACACACAAGCACACACACGCGTGCACACACACACACACACACACACACACAGAAAATAAAAACAGCATCTTACTACTGTAATCCTTATTTATCTTTACTTCATCAAATGTGATGGTAAGAACATTATGGGATGGCAAATCTGCTACACTTTCAGCTAAGTCTATGCATTCATGAGGTTACCATGGCAGCAGGTAGCACATCGGAATTCAATTAACATTAAACATCTTTGGGATTACTGACATCAGTGTCTCAGGTGACAAACAATTACAATCTACACACTGTAATGATGGGATACATATTTAACAAGTTGGCTAATTGACATGGAAATATCATAATGCCCAGGGAATAATTACTGTAGATATTATGGGTCGTGTCACATAGGGTTGGAAAGAATGGAGAGAGACGGAGTGGTGGAGTGGAGTGGAGTGGTGGTGTATAAAACAGAAAGGGATAGCCCATCCGGAAAGCCGATTTTGGTGCAGACAAAAGGGCGAATGTCATGAAATAAAATATATATAATGACATGAAATTAAAACCATTGAAATGCTTCATAATCATCAAGAAGGTAACTTTCAAAGCCTTTTGTCCGCCCTTGACTTCTTATCTATGCTTTCTATCTATCTTTATATTCATGACAAAAGGAATAATATTGATTGACATTCAGGCGACTGTCCTGCATATTACAATTGTGCTTTGGATGTAATAGTGCCATTCAAGGCTTTCCTTCATTATGATAAGGTATTCATTATTGTCTTCACTGCGTGGGGGCCCGGTAACAGAATGGTGGAATTTGGTAATGAGAGTATGCTAAGACGTACAAATGGAAGACCCGTGTATGACAAATTACTTTATACTCTGCCAGAGAAAATGTGTTATTTTTTATCTTAATTATAAAGTGTGACCCATGGGATGGACAAAGGGTAAAAACTCTGTTACGTTTTTTTGTATGCAGATTAGTATTAGATTTTTCTTTTGTAATGAAAGGAGCCTTACCAATTAAATAAAAGGAATATATGATGAGATTCGGGCCAACGTCACTACATGACTCAGCATTTCCTTCTGAGGGTCATTATGGATGTTGGAACTCCAAGTGTCTTATCAAAGATTGTGTTTTGAGGCCAATTTAAACAACACTGGTCATTAAAAAAGTCAAGACATATTCCCTTGGGAAGATCAGAGCTGAAGAGGAAATACACTGCTCAAAAAAATTAAAGGAACACTTTGAAAACACATCAGATCTCAATGTGAAAAAAAATGATGTCGGATATCTATACTGATATAGACAGTTTAATGTCTTAGGAACGAAAGGATGCCACATCTTTTGATGGAAATCAAAGTTTTCAGCCTACAGAGGGCTTAATTGTATAGACACCCCGAAAATCAAAGTGAAAGAATGATGTGGCAGGCTAGTCCATTTTGCTAAAAATTCAATTTCTGCAACTCAAAATGCTTCTCAATATCTTGTGTGGCCCCCACGTGCTTGCATGCATGCTTGACAATGTCGCGGCATGCTCCTAATGAGACGACGGATGGTGTCTTGTGGGATGTCCTCCCAGATCTGTCTAAGGGCATCAGTGAGCTCCTGTAAAGTCTGAGGAGCAAGCTGACGGCGTCTGATGGACCGAAACATAATGTCCCAGAGGTGTTCTATCGGGTTTAGGTCAGGTGATCGTGAGGGCCATTCAATTGTATCAATTCCTTCATCCTCCAGGTACTGCCTGCATACTCTTGCCACATGAGGCCGGGCATTGTCGTGCATCAGGAGGAACCCAGGACCTACTGCACCAGCGTAGGGTCTGACTATGGGTTCAAGGATTTCATCCCGATACCTAATGGCAGTCAGACTGCGGTTCTCTAGCCTGTAGAGGTCTGTGCGTCCCTCCATGGATATGCCTCCTCAGACCATCACTGACCCACCACCAAACCGGTCATGCTGAACGATGTTGCAGGCAGCATAGCGTCCTCCTTGGCTTCTCCAGACCCTTTAACGTCTATCACAGGTGCTCAGGGTGAACCTGCTTTCATCTGTGAAAAGCACAGGGCGCCAGTGGCGGACATGCCAATTCTGGTGTTCTATAGCAAATGCAAATCGAGCTCCACGGTGCTGGGCAGTGAGCACAGGGCACACTACAGGACGTTCGCGCCCTGAGGCCACCCTCATGAAGTCTGTTTCTGATTGTGTGGGCAGAGACATTCACAGCAGTGGCCTGCTGGAGGTCATTCTGTAGGGCTCGGGCAGTGCTCAACCTGTTCCTCCTTGCACAAAACAGCAGATATCGGTCCTGCTGATGGGTTGAGTACCTTCTACGGCCCTGTCCAGCGCTCCTAGAGTAACTGCCTGTCTCCTGGAATCTCCTCCATGTTCTGGAGATTGTGCTGGGAGACACATCAAAACTCCTTGCAACGGCACGCGTGGATGTGCCATCCTGGAGGAGTTGGACAATCTGTGCAACTTCTGTAGGGTTAAGAAATCGCCCCATGCTCCCAGTAGTGATGATGACTCTAGCTAAAGCCAACACTAGTGGAAAACCAGTCAAAGAAATCAAGAGGGAGAAACTTGAAATGGCCTCCACATGCAAAACCAGTCCTGTTTTGGGGGGTCGTCTCATTGTTGCCCCTCTAGTGCACCTGTTGTTAATTCCATCAACACCAATGCAGCTGAAACTGATCAACAACCCCCTCTGCTACTTAACTGACCAGATCATTATCAGAAAAATGCAATTGAATTCATGCCATACCCTGATAAAAAAGTGTTCCTTTAATTTTTTTGAGCAGTGTATATGCAGCAAGTAAACACAAAAAAAGCACATCTCTCTGTCAGTCATGGCACAGTCTGTGTCTAATTGCTGCTTTACTTCATGCATTTAACTTACAGAAAGCACAACCAAAACAATGTTTGTGTGTGTGTGTGTGTGTGTGTGTGTGTGTGTCATGATGAAACCTAATTTCAGAGGTAGCCTGTCAGACTTCTGTGTGCTGCAACTATAGCCTCCTCTCTCCTATCTAAACTAGACAAAAAGATAATGGACCACAGTCAGAAGCTTTACGCTCTGGCAAAGCTGTGTGCAAAGGGGTAGGCCCGCAATAGAATAGAAATGTGTCTATTTCAGTCCATAGACAAGTAAACAAGCGAGTCTACAGTCTGCCACTGAACAGAAGAGGCAGATGTCAGAACTCCTGCTTCTATGCAAGCTGTAGAGGTGGCCAGTAAAGGGAAGGATTCATTACTGCTTTAACAAAGAATCAATAGAACTTATTAGTATGTTCTGCTGATGTTCTGCGCGTTCTGTTTTTATTTTCTAAACATTCTATTTTGTTTGCTCAATGGTGTGATGTCGTCTATGCTGTAAGGAAATTAATGTGTTTTGTACATTTTGTCCATTTCATCCATTTGTGGCCCTCTTTTCCCCAAGAGGCAGTTGCATTAAACGCATGCAGCTGTGAATACCAACAGGATTTTTTTTTTTTTTAAATCAGGCTTTCCATGGGCAAGTACTTCAATCATCTCCATTTCCCCTTTAGAAGCCCACATGTCCTTCAGCCACAACTCTTAGCAGTTGGACAGTGGTGAGTTTTGAATTGCTTTTTGCCTCTGAGATGGATGTCAATTATCTCTGTGTGTTGTGGCGAGAGATGTGCTGAGTGGGTATGTAAAGTTTCCAAGCAGGTGGAGATTCTTCAGAGAGCACCTCCCTTCCTAACTTGCACTTCCACTAATACTTAACTTGCACTTACAGCAGTAACATTCCTGCACTTTTTTCTATTTCTTTTTTTCTATTCTTATGTAAAATAGTATTTATTGTTACACTAGGTCTCTATTGCTCGTAGCTTGACTGTTCTCTCCCTCGTATGTTGCTTTGGACAAAAGCATCTGCTAAATGACTAAATGTAAATGTAATCACTTCCCATCACTTCCTGGAGGTGGCCAACTAATACATGAGCCCTATGGCTCTTCCAGTAGGAGTTTTAACACTCACTCGGAGTTAACTTAGCCAGGCTTGTTACTAATCACCATTCCTGGAATACCCCCCAGGGAAGACCTATTTGTATCTTTTGCTACTGTATGTAACATTGTGGTGTGACACTTTCATAACCTTTTCAACTCCACTCTGCATATGTTACTCTTACAATATCATAAATCACAAAAATAGTGATCATGAGATTATTAGCTGAAATAGATGGTAACAGTCTCGTAAACACCATGCAGGCACTACTGTTTCCTGAAGCAATGGGGTCTCCCCACGCAGGTTTGACCTTGACCTTGCACACATAGTTGCATATGTCATCCAACCCATAGAGTGCCATTCAGAGGAATACGGTTTCAATAACGATGACATCCTTGAGCTTTAAGTTGCTCTCAACACAAGCATCTCCTGAATACATGAATGTGTATTTAAGAGAGTAGTGTCATTACCAGCTGGGTGTGGGTCCTGCTGGATCTGTCTCAAGCAGTCGTCCTTATACTGGAGCCACTTCCGGTAGGTCTCCTCCAGAACCTTTCCAAATGCACTTTCCCACTGAAGACCACACACACCACACAAACACACACACACACACACACACACACACACACACACACACACACACACACACACACACACACACACACACAAATACATTATGACAGTGTAGGAGGTAGTGGATGCACATTAATCATGTTTTTATGCACATACGTATATGCATCTGCACCTATTTTAATTTCGTTAATGAAAACTATGACTAAATATATTCGTCATCGACCTTTGTTCCCATGACTAAGCTTAGAAGAAGATGACACTTCCCCGACGTCATCGAACACTTAACATTTTTTCTGTTTCACAGTGCAGTCAGAGCGGTACAACACTCAACGGTGATTGGCTAATTTTTCTTTGAGAAACTTGTGAGAGGAGGACAAGTAGGCGTGAAACTAGTTAGGCTTCCCCTCTGCAGCATTTATCTACTTTAAAGCAAGGAGCTGATGATTTGACAATGAAAAAGCCTTCCTGTCACCAGAGTTACAATAATCAGTATTGATATATACTGACGTGAAATTTGTATTGTTTTAGAAATGTTCACGTCTCAAGTAATTTAATTCTGAAGAAGCCTGGCTTCCCCTGAACTCCGCTAGGAGCTGCTATAGCATCTCTGACACAAGTAACTAAAAAATGTCCACGGCCAAACAACCCATAGTGTCATTCAAGATACGGAGTTACTGTAATGGAACTTGTGGACGGATTCATTCACCCAGAGCAGTATAGACAGGCAAGAACAAATGCTGACAGAATTCACACTTATCCGCACAGTATGCAGATGACTAGATAGATACCCAGAGTGTAGGTTGAACAGTGTTGGAAACATTTATTCATATCATGGAATTACTTGTGTTAGTTGTGTCATGCATATATGGGTGGTGTGTTATTATAGTCTAGTTACTTTTTCTGCACTCACAAAGTGCAATAAATAACATTCTGCATTCTGTTAACCACATAACATGACAGTGCCTGTCCACTGTCTATTTTTCTTCCCTAGTCTATGAGATTTATTTATGATGAATGAATTCATTTCTGAGTTTCCAGCTGGCAGCGCCTGTCGTATTCACAGCTGGCGGCTGATGAGCTGTGCTGTCTGTGAGATCTTGTCACTGACTATAATATAGCTGATGTGCAAACCAGAAATAACTTTCTACTGCTGTCCGCTCGTCAAGCAACTTCTGCAAACTAACTGCCATTGGGACA
>NC_045174.1:15852431-15854931 GCF_900700415.2 Clupea harengus | reverse complement strand
TGGATTCAAGAACTGAAATACAATGGAAATAAAATGTGGAAAAAAATGAATCAATTACGTAGCCTACCTGCTCAGAATTCGTTAGACTCCAAATTCGTCAGTGAAGGCGAGACACGATTTTGTGTGATATGGATTTGCCAGGTTCTGTATGAAGTTCTGTGCCTGCCCCTGATTCTTGCCGCGCGCCACTTGTCCAAGACCTGCCGCCCCCTCCTCTGCACGTCACCTGTGGCTTATTTGAGCTATATCTCATACGCGCCGCTGTGTGTGTGTATGGGCCGAAACACACCAAACGCGTTTTTAAAAACGGGGGTCCTCAGTTTGGAAACAGTTGCCTTTAATTTCTCACTCATCTGTAGCGTTCTGAATTATTAGACAAAAAGTTAATGTCCTTTATCTTATTATGCCAGCTGCTGATGGAGCGTTGAAAAAGTAACAACCTACTATAGGGTAGGTTAACAATTATTAGGCTATATACCAATCCCTTTGCAGATACATCTCTAAATCGCTGTCCATATAATCTTTCAAATCACATAAATCACCGGAGTGACGTTGAAAACACTTTGTAACCAAATTCAATAGGCCCACAGTTCCATTAGGGTAAAAACCAACTGTGAATTGAAACTGTCATTCGTTACCATGTGCATCAGCGAGCGGAGGGAGAAAAGCGTTTTACCTTCCATGTCACAAAGTTTGTCTTAGTCCAGTATCCGTTAGAATTCGGCTGCCATAGAGACGACTGTAACAGGAGTCAACATTAGGCTAAGACCAGTGAACATACATGTAGCTAGCAAGATTGCTAGGCCATCTAGCTATATTCGTCTTATCCATTATTTTGTAAGTAGACATTATACATAATATTGATATGGTGGTTTTCTCTCTGCTTCTCGAGTAACAAGGTTAATGTTATACAAGTCGTTTTTGAACCGTGCATGTTTTGGCTTGGGTAAATTAGCTAGCATAGCTGATATTAGCATAAGCACCTATCCTAAATAGCTAACGTTACCGCTAGCAAGGATAACACAATTATAACGGTACTGTCCAAGTAACGAATGATAGTCTAACGTTGCTTACTGTTAGTTCCTTTATGATAGAAACATTTCTAAGCATGATCACATCGTATACTTAGGATATTTGTGTGTAATGTTAGCCTGCTATTTATTGTTGCAATGTTGATAGCTGTTATTTGCAATGTAAGTTATCATAGCAAGCAGAATTCTGCCCTTATTCTCATTCTCAACCTAGTTGTCATAGTAGTTGTCGTTACGCCAATGCCCCTCTATTCACCGTATTGTATTACCAGATGGTATTATTCAACATAGATAGCTGGATAACCACCTGTTTAGGTCAGCCACTGAGTTACAGCATTTTGATTATGGATGGATGATGTAACCCCCTACCCCTCCACCTTTTAGACAGCAAACTCCTTCGCTGTGATCACACCATGTCTTACAGGGATTTAAGAAGTGAGTAATGTTATTTGCTGTTATCCGTTGTGAAAACTGAATTACTTTACTTAAGTTTGTACAATTGTTTTGTAAGCCATAAATAGTATTTACAGGGTCAAATATTGCACATATAAGCCTCTTCATCATTTCATATGATCTTGTTTTAACAAAGCTATATCCTGTTCATCTCTTTTTGCCCTTTTGTTGTTAGTAAGATTATATTTGGCACATTGCTGCTCTTGACAGGCTATTCTGCTTGGTGTGTTTGTTTGTTTGTGTGTGTGTGTGTGTGTGTGTGTGTGTGTGTGTGTGTGTGTGTGTGTGTGTGTGTGTGTGTGTGTGTGTGTGTGTGTAGACTTCACTGAGATGACGCGGGCCCTTGGCTACCCACGCTTGATCTCAATGGAGAATTTCCGCACTCCCAACTTCCCCCTCGTGGCAGAGATCCTCATCTGGCTGGTGAAGAGGTGTGTGTGTGTCAGAGAGAGAGTGTGTGGGAGAGACGGAAATGGTCACAACAGCATGTAGTTCCACACATTAACCTTGTCAAGATATTTAGTGATATGATGAACTGAATATTTGGACTGAAACTGACTGTTGTCAATCAGTATGACAATGAAAAGAAATATAATGTCACAACATATTGCCCTGTAATAGCTGGTGGACTTCAAAGTCAGAAGATTGTAAACGGCATCCTGTTGACATCTCTAAATTATTCAGCTTTTAAAGAAATGTGACAATCTGTGATAAAAATTCAGGTTAAAAAAATGACTAAAATATGACTAAAATGCTTCAAGTGAATGGTTCAATTGAAGTTATATAAAAGAAGTGGTTCCCAAACTCATTTTAGGCCCTCCTTTGACAATGAAAAAACACCTTACTACCTGGAAAATGTAAAAATCTTGTTCTTCCTAAGACTTATCTGGAGTTAAAATAAACATACTATTTCTGCACTATACAGAAATGATTGTTTTGGGGGGGGGGGGGTTCATAATACTGTTAGATTTAGGCCTGAGTGTAACTTCACATATGATGTTGCAGTAAGATCAAAA
>NC_045174.1:15834931-15847431 GCF_900700415.2 Clupea harengus | reverse complement strand
AATGATCCAATTGGCCATGAATGAACAGGCTTTGTATTGAAGATGGTGATGTATGATAGTTAAGGCAGCCTCACGTACATGAGCATGCTCATAAAAGACACATATCCACACTGACATTTTCAGTGACATTCACCACTTCCAGCACTCTCCGTCATGTCATTTATTTTCACCCCCCCCCCCCGTGGAGGATGTCCGTTGGACAGGTCGCCCCTACACAGAGAGGACACTCGTCCTTCCAATCTCTGTAACAACAGCACGGCCACTTTCCTATTTAAAAAAAAGCAGGAGCTTTGTGTCCTCACTCCCCTCTCACTCTAAGCACACCTGGCTGTGTGTGTGTGTGTGTGTGTGTGTGTGTGTGTGTGTGTGTGTGTGTGTGTGTGTGTGTGTGTGTGTGTGTGTGTGTGTGTGTGTGTGTCTGTGTGTCTGGTCATACTGATGATGATTGTCAGGCTGTTATCAGTAGACACCATGTCTCTCAGAAAGCGCTAAAGGTCAGCTGGACCGAACAACCTCCAAGTATTGCAGGAGTTGTAGTTCTTAATTGACTTCTCACCCTCTGACTCCGTCCTCAGAGACCCCCCCCGCCCCCCCGCCCCCCCCCGCCCCCAGAAGGCCAGCAGACAAGTATTGCTGCTTGAAGGACTGTTTTTAAACCCCCCTTTGTTATTAATTTATGACGTGGATAAATGATTATGCAACGGTCGCCTCCACAATAGAGAGAGTGGGTTTTGTTCAGGCATTGGTTCATGCAGGTACACGCCGTGCATTACCAGTTCACAGCGCTAGTATCTATCTGTGTGTGTGTGTGTGTGTGTGTGTGTGCCTAAGAGACCTGTATGAAACATGTGTTTATCGGCAACCAGTACTGGTGTCATCTTCAAAATGATTTTCATGGTATATGGTCATGTGAAGGACCGTAAAACAGACCTGCCGTGCTAACTATCTGCCTAGGCTATGCAGCGATGCAGCTATGCAGCTCTGTGGTCCGGGTTTGGACGAAAATGTAAAAAAAAAAAAAAAAAAGCATTCACAGACATGACTTACCACCCTAGCAAGCCTTTTATCAGTGCCAACTGTGCTGTTGTTGGTTTTTGTAAGGTTTTTGCATGGATCTTCAGGAGTTAGCTTGCTAGTTTCTCCTGCCTGCTGCTTTATGCTACACATGCTAGCACCCGTGGGTTTGACCCTCCTTGCTACCACATCTGTCTCCACCAGGCCTGAGGACTGAAGGTTTGAGTCCAGAGTGGGACTGTGCTTCTCACTGGGCTTCTCAGGTGTTGTGGGATCGGGATCCCTGAATAATAAACGCTAAGCCATTGGTGAAAATGTCAAAATGGCATTGATGCTAACGTCCTGTCGGGCTGTGACGCTTTTTCGTACCTCAAGCTGTCATGTCTGTCATGTCAAAGCCGCTTCTCCTGTAGTGATACTTCTGCTGTGACCTTATCAAAGACATGCATCACTTCCTCTTTGTCTCTTCATGTGAACCTGCACCCAGGGTAATGGGGAGATTCACACACACGCACACGCTCGCGCACACTCACACTCACACTCACATACATGCACACGCACATCAAAGGCAACAAACAGATATTAGTCTAAGATGTTTCTATAATTGTTTTAAACCTTATACCTTTTATGTCCAATGTTGTTGATAACCTGGATTTTTGTTTTGATTATGACTAAAATGATAATATCACAAAAACATAAACATAGTATCGATCGGTCCCCTGAGAGGGATTTCTTTAAGTAGTCTGTGACGAGATGGTAAGATGATCAGAGAGCTCATCATGGGGGGCCTCCTGTGGAGATTGAGAAGGCACTCCACCAGGATGGCATCTTGTGGACATTGAGAAGGCACTCCACCAGGCTGGCATGTTGTGGACATTGAGAAGGCACTCCACCAGGCTGGCATGTTGTCAAGAGATTAGCGGTGGGCAGCTGGTGAAAGCGCCCCTGAGAGGTTTGCTAGCGGGGAGCAGGGCACTCGCTCACGCTCACGCCCACGGCCGGGCTCAGCGTTGATTGCAAGCATCTGGTATAATCACTCAGGAGTGTGAGTGGCAAAAGCTTGTGTAAAAAGTCCCGTAGTGGAACAGCACACACACACACACACACACACACACACACACACACACACACACACAAATGTGGTGGTGGGTGTTAGAATCCTCTGTTAGCTTCTTCCTTTAGTCACACATGCGACGAACCCCCCCAAACACACACACACACTCACAATGTGCCTCGCAGGCAAAACATCAGAGTTTATAGCCATACTAGAGTATATTAGACATACTTTACTTCAACTCTTTGTCCTAAGATGTAAGTGCAGATGCCACATACCATCATATATCACCATTATAGTTGAATGCCAGTGCTATTACAGAGTCAGGTCATAATAATCATCAGTAATAGTCATTTTTTTTTTTTTAAAGATTAGTTTTTGGGCTTTTATGCCTTTAATTGATAGAATAGTGAAGAGTGGGACAGGAAATGAGTGGGAGAAGAAGTGGGGAGTGGACAGGAGAAATTACATCGGGCCGGATTCGAACCCGTGTCCTCCATGCCCGAATGTGGTCGGGGCTACTGTTTGCACCACAGTGCCCCCCGTTTTGAAATCATTTAATGTTATGACAGCTTATTGGCACGTAACAGACTGCCATAGCAGCAAATATTATGTGTGTGTGTGTGTGTGTGATGGTTACTGACGTCTTAACTGCTTTGCCCTCCACAGCCAGAGCAGGTACACGTGTCACTGGGACCATGCAGGGAGGGGAGAACGAGGAAGTAAGTACACACACACACACACACACACACACATAGTGCAGACAGATGCCCAGACTGACACATGCCCAGACTTACTAACACATGCCCACACATGTTTTTTTTTACACTATTTTCTTTTACACCTACACACAGTTTCTGTATCACAAGCAGACACCAATACACACACACACACCAACACCCAGCCCCCCCCCACACACACACACACACACACACACCAACACCCCCCCCCACACACACACACACACACACACACACACACACACACACACACACACACACACACACACACACACACACACACACACACACACACACACAAACCCTCTTTTTGTTCTCCTCTGTCTCTCTCATTCAGTGCAATCCACCTCAGGGTTCCCACTGTCATGGAAATCCTGGAAAAGTCATGGAATTTTAAAATCCCATTTTCCAAGCCTGGAAGAGTCATAAAATTTGATTTTGTCATACCAGGGGCGTGTGAGATATAGGACATAAAGCATATCTGTGTTGTATATCTTATGATATGCTTAATGATATAATGATTCAAGTCTCCAAGTCAACACTATGGAGGCTCCAGCATCACATCACATCACATTCACGTCACATTCCCGTCACCCGCCCACATGAACACAACCTAAACCAGTAAAGTTTTAAAGTAATCAATGCACCAGTAATCAATGTAGACCGACATCATTGTCTAGTATTTTACTTTTCAGCTGAATTTGAAAAAAAAACCTCTTAGTGCATAGTACACAAATTAACGAAATATTTTAAATAACACCTGTCTGTATATATTAGTCTATTTACTACTTTTAACAAGTAAAGAAGACAAAATATAGGTTACTTTCTTGATATAATATATAAACATAATATGCATTTATGACTCTTCCACTGGATTATATTTCGCTGAGGAAATGTCTACGGCGTGATCCAGTTTCCACTCGAATTTGACTTGGCCTTACGAGCCTAACGAGCCTATTAGAAAAGGAATGGAAAAGGTTGTTTAATTTTCATTCAGTAATTAGGCCTGTGGAGTAATGGGTGCAGTGGGCACACATGACATGAAGGGCCCTTGAAAAGTTAAGTAAACATTTTGAAGTGAAAATGGCTGGGAACCCTGCCACACGGACAGTCACTTACTAACCCTCTCCAGACATGCTCCTCTCCATATCACCTCTCTCCTCTGTCCTCTCCTCTAACCCTCTCCAGATCTACTCCTTTAGCTCATCTCTCTCCTCTGTCCTCTCCTCTATCCCTCTCACTGCATTCCCACTTATTCCACACACCCTGTCTCTCTCTCTCTCTGTCTCTCTCTCTGACTGTCTATCTGTCTCTGTCTCTCCCTCTTTCTCTCTCTCTCTGTGTTTCTCTCTCTCCCTCTTTCTCACTCCATCTTACTCAATGGCCTCCATCTCTTGTCTTCTCTTTCATACTCCCTCTCTAAAGCCCGAAGGGAAGGATTCTATCTCTCCATCTCAGCGTCCGCGGAGGAGGAAAGGGAAGGTGTGTGTGTGTGTTTAGATTCTGTGTGTAAGGCTTACACATGAGTGTCTGTCTGTGTGTGTGTGTGTGTGTGTGTTAGTGTTAGAATAGGTATACCTGTTTGTTAGGTTTAGCATGGACCCTTTGTGTTTGTGTTTGTGTGTGTGTGTGTGTGTGTGTGTGTGTGTGTGTGTGTGTGTGTCAGTGTTAGTTAAGAATCAATGTCAGGTAGCAAGTATTCACATTTGTTTCTACAGTTGAAAATGCCAACACAGACAAGCACTTATTCCCCCTCTTCTCTCGAGCACGCAGGGCAAGTGTGTGATTGTCTTTGTGTTGTTCATGCACGGGCAACTAAATAATGTCATTCTTGTTCGGCTACAGTCAGAGGACAGCGAGATTGGTGTGGACGATGACGATGATGACGACGAAGAAGAAGAAGACGACGACGATGAAGATGACGAGGAAGAGGAGGAGGAGGAAGGTGACGAGTTCGCGGGGGCAGATCTTGACGAAGATGTCAGCCTGGAGCCCAAAAGACCCACCAGGGGTGGAATGAGACCGCCGGTACAGGAAGAGAGTGACAATGACTTTTAGCCCCGCCCTCTCTTCCTCCCTCTGTCTGTCTCTCTTTCTTTCTCTTTCTTAGTCTACTCTAATCCAGCCCACTGGACACGTGTAACAGGAGAACAAATACAAAGACTTTACAAAGACCATACAACTACACACATTTCACTCCAACCTGGGATCTAAAGGGCATGACATGCAGTACACACACACACACACCACACACACACACACACACACACACACACACACACACACACACAAATACAAGGAAATTAAGCTTGACACCTATTGTCAGTGACTCGGTATACACCCACACACTCTCAAATTTAGGTTTATATTTAGTCAAAAGAGACCAATGCCTTCTAACACATACACACACACACACACACACACACACACACACACACGCCCAGCTTGTCTCAAACCTCTGCAACAGGATGACTCACTCCTCTCCCATGACAACATTATTCACACCACAACCTACCACGTCAAAATAGTGCCTAATTAGGCCACACCAACACAGGGTCAACAGTAATGACACGCCGTGCTGCGCACACGCCCCCACATAGACACGCGTCAGTGCAGTCCTTAACACCACACCCACAGCTCCACAGCACCGTATGGGCTTCTGGTCCTGGTTCAGTCCAAATGAGTGGCACTTGTGTTTTATTCAAAGGAAGTGCTCTCTGTGTGTGTGTGTGTGTGTGTGTGTGTGTCTGTGTGTGTGTCTGTGTGTGTGTGTGCGCGCGTGTGTGAAGGGGAGTTTCTTATACAGTCCGGTTGCCTCTCTGTTATATAATAATAGAACACTAATAAAGAAGTTATGTTTCTAATTCTGTTGTGTGGTCTTGTGTTTTTGTGCAGCCACACACACACACACCAGTCGTCACAATGATTCAAGCGTGTATTTTAATTTTAGATACAATTATTGTAGATTAAAAAATAACTCTGGTCATGGTTATTTACAATATAAAAAATAAATACGTAGAAAAAATAGACACACACACACACAGCTGAGAGTCTTTGACATCAGATGTCAACCACACACTCCGCAGCCTCGGCTCTGATGTGCTCCGAGACAACCTTAGCCCCCGACTCACCGATGCCATTTCCCTGCAAACTGGAAAAAACACACACACACACACACACTTGTACCTTTATTATCATATAAAAATGTCTTCACTCGTAACATACTCATTGCGTTAGAATGCTATGACACACATACACTCATGTACTATTCCTATAAAAAACATTTTGACTGTAACACTGACAGACTTTATTAAAACATCCCGACATTCATATAGATATTGTGAGGACTGTGATATTGAACCAATACATACTATAAGCATTATAAACAACCATACACACACACACACACACTCCTACACACTTACTTTATGTAAGTAAGCTGATGATTTCCTTTCAGCGCTGTGGCAATGAAAATGGCTCCATCCATTCCAAGTGAGTTTTCCTGCAGACTGCACACACACACAATCACAGTGTAAACGGTGATATAAGCACACACTGAGTTACAGGAATTTACTCATGGCGTTTACATGGACAGTTTCAAGAGACGATGGTAGGATTCACACAATCTGGCAGCAGCAGGCTGCTCAGGGGCACTCTCGTCTTTTAACTCACTTCAGCCGTCTCAGGCTTCTGTTGGTCTTCAATGCGCTAGACAAGGCTTTCGCGCCGGCCATTCCGATAGAGTTGCCACGGAGACTGAAAATAAAAACAAACACAAACTGTCATTCATGGTTGCATTCGTTCAACGTTAATGAGTTGAGGATGTGTGGTATTCATCTCAGCTCTTGATGTGTCAGCAGTAATCCTGGGCTCATTCACAACACCCACATGCAGCGTTTGTTACTGTGTTTACTTTGTCATGCCCAAATGCGTTGTTTACTTTCACTTCTGTTTCCCTATTGAGGGGTTGAAGGTGGGGGTCTCTTAGTAGAATTAAAACGTATCACAAAAAAATTGCGCATCCACTGCCACTCCCCATTCTTTGCCAATGAGGATGCTAAATAACATGAAGGTAGGCTAAAGCAGGCTAAATCATCTAAATCAGTCAGGTAGGGTCTGGTCCCATTAAAAGAGTAAGACTTGCAGGTGGCAATTCAATTGGCGAGTGCATAGGGCAATATTATCTTGCCCGACATGATTATTCGGCCCTCTCACGTCTTTATGTCAGCTATGGCAGATTTGGATAGTTCTTTGGTTGCCTAAGGTGCTCATTGGAATGGATTGGTGGTCACAGGAATGCTGACGAAAAGAGACGTTTAGGCAACTAAAAACTTCTTTAGAAAGAAGAACTAGTATCCATGGTAATAATAATAATAATAATAATAATAATAACTCCCGTCGACATCTTTTGGAAGCAGTGTGTGTACTGGTGTGTATTCAGGTGTGTGTTGGTGAAGCAGTGTGTGTACTGGTGTGTATTCAGGTGTGTGTTGGCGAAGCAGTGTGTGTATTGGTGTGTATTCAGGTGTGTGTTGGTGAAGCAGTGTGTGTACTGGTGTGTATTCAGGTGTGTGTTGTGGTGAACATACTTACTCAAGAGTGTGTAGGGATTTGTTGACCATGAGAGCTTCAGCCAATGCCACAGCACCTGCTTTGCCCATAGATACACCCTGGAGACTGTCAATGCACACACACACACACACACACACACACAAATCACCTTTAGAAATGCTGAGAAGGATGAACTAGCAGAAACATAACGATAAATAAGAGTCACAGACAAACATACACGTCTTTTCTCTATCGCTCTCTCTCTCTCTCTCACACACACACACACACTCACACACACACACACACACACTCACGCTCACACACACAGACACACACACACACACTTCACACACACACGCTCTCACTCTCACACACACACACACACACACTTACTATAGCACAGATAGTGAGGAGTTAGTCTTCAGTGCAGTGGCCAGAGAAATTACACCATCATCTCCAAGTGCATTTTCCTGCAAACTGCATGCGCACACACACACACACACACACACACACACACACACACACACACACACACACACACACACACACACACACACACACACACACACACACACACACACAAGAGCAACTGAGGTAAGACTCAAATTCAAAATACCAAAGCAAGTGCATAAACTTGTGGAGCCATCAAGAGATATGGACTCAATTTCCGTATTTGTTTGTGTGTGTGTGTATGTGTGTTAGTATGCATGTACTGTAGTGTAGTAAAATACATGGTGAATGTGTGTTTGTGTGTGTGTGTGTGTGTGTGTTTGTGTGTGTGTATGTGTGTTAGTGTGCATGTACTGTAGTGTAGTGAAATACATGATGAATGTGTGTTTGTGTGTGTGTGTGTGTGTGTGTGTGTGTGTGTGTTTTCAGCAGTTTGCTCAGTGTGAATGAAGAGGCATGGTGACTGAAGAGAATAAATAAAGAGACACAGGGGCCGAGAGGGAGGGATACTTAACGCCCTGCAGCAGCTGTGATACAACATCACAGAAAAACAAACACACACACACACACACACACACACACACACACACACACACGGAAGACAGATTAGATGAGGACAGAGTGGAAATTATGCAATGCCTTTTTCTTCTGAGTATAAACGCAACCCTACCTTTCCCTTTTTTTTGGGAGGGTCAAAGTCTTAAAGTCTTAAAAAGTCTTGTGGAAAATAAGAGTGGTAGAATGCAAAGAGTCACAGAATGATCTTTTTTCTGTTTGTTTTTTCACACCAGGAGCTCTGTGTGGTCTAAGAGGCCTAGAAGGTCTGAGGACTGAAAGCTCTGGCTAATGCAGGCGGTAACAGCCTGAGTGAAACATCCTTTTATGCACGAAGTGGTAGGGCTGCTGCACGTAGAACAGGAAACACAGCATGGCAGGTAGGACTTAGAAACACAGCAGGAGGGACTTAGGGAATATGACTGGAATGATAGAAGGATGGAATGAGACTCTTGTGGAAAGTAAGAGTGGTAGAATGCAGAGAATCGTAGAATGATAGCATGATAGAATGTGAGTGACTGAATGATTGAGCGTGAGAGAGACATAATGTCACAGGGGTAGAATGAGTGAATGACAGAATGAGAGAGTGATGTATGTGTGTGTGAGTGTGTAACTCACTCCAGCAGCTGTAGGTGTGTGTTGGTGTGAAGAGACTCAGCCAAAGCCCGGGCCGCGTTAACCTTCATGAAGTTCCACTGTAAACTGAACACACACACACACACACACACACACACACACACACACACACACACACACACACACACACACACACACACACACACACACACACACACACACACACACACGCGGGCAGAGAGACAGGGAGAAGAGAGAAAGAGAAAGACTTAGGTGTACACTTAAGTTTACCATGGTCTATATAGATATAATTTGAGTGTGTGTGTGTGTGATATTTGATGTATGAAATATATTACTTACTGCAAGGTAGTCAGTGCTCGGTTGACCTTCACAGCTTTCCCTATTGCTGTCACGCCTTCATCATGAAGAAGGTTGGCTGTAAGACTGAATACAGAGAGAGAGAGAGAGAGAGAAAGAGAGAGAGGGAGAGAGACAGAGAGAGAGAGAATGATAAAATGCATTTTATATATAGTATTTTCAGTTAACTCTTAAACTCTTTTGATCTCTATTACTGTTTTATTGAAACACTTCACATGAAAAGCCAAGCCAATAAAGCTACTTTGAATTAGAATTTGAGAAAGAGAGTCACTGACATGTGAAGTGACTTCTCCTTTACCTATTTAGTGTCAGTGTGTGTGTGTGTGTGTGTGTGTGTGTGTGTGTGTGTGTGTGTGTGTGTGTGTGTGTGTGTGTGTGTGTACACGTGTGTGTGTGTACGTGTGTGTGTACGTGTGTGTGTGCGTAAATGTGTTGATGATAGGATGACATAAGCGACTCAAATGTTATGGACAAACCGCTGATATAGCTTAAAAGACCCTAAACATCCACTGTAAAATTAAACCAATTAAAACACACACAGGTGTGTGCATAGGGTAAACTTCCAGAAAGAATGGCAGCAGTCATCCAAGCAAGATAAAGACAGGCCAAGGAGATGTGCTGAGAGGATTTTCACCACAAGAGTTACTCTAATTTTTCACTAATTATTCCTTCAATTGAGCGAACAATAGGTCATAAAGCAGTCATGCAATGATACAGTCACTAGAAGAAATCAGAGATGATATCGAACCTCCAACTCCTCACCACATTGCAGATCTGGACATCTGGATCATTTGATACAGTTTGAGTCTGTGAGCCTCCTCAGTGGGAATATCACACTTTGCACTTAGCCGTGTCTTAGCCGTGCACTTAGCCGCGTCCTAACCACGCACTTAGCCGCGTCCTAACCACGCACTTAGCCGTGTCCTAACCGTGCACTTAGCCGCGTCCTAACCGTGCACTTCGCCGTGTCCTAACCGTGCACTTAGCCGCGTCCTAACCACGCACTTAGCCGTGTCCTAACCGTGCACTTAGCCGTGTCCTAACTGTGTTGTCTGCTACGGCACACAAGTCAATTCAGACATTCCCCCACAACAGACGCTCAATCAAGATTTAATTGACATCGCAGACTTACTGAATGTTACAGGAGTGATTGATTGCACCCACGTACCAACTGCCCCCCCCCCTCAATCCACCAGCACATTTACAGAAATAACATCATAAAAAAACATACGTATTCCACAAATGTCCAAGTTATATGTGATGCCAACCTACAGATCACACATGTTATGGCAAAATATCCTGGCTCAGTCCACAATGGCTTCATATTCGAAATAGCGCTATCTACCACAGATTAAGCCATGGGACTATCTACCACAGATTAAGCCACGGGACTATCTACTACAGATTAAAGCCACAGAGTTTTTGGAGAAGCATGACTACCTGGTAAGCATTGTTTATAATTCGGCCTCAAGCAGATGCCGCTCTTGCACCCTGAGAAGTCGGCTACACTGGTGGAGCACTCATGTACACACCTGAAAAGGTGTGTAAAATTGTCATTGCTTGCTGCGTCATAAACAACATATACCATTCACCAAGGGTATGCCCCTAGAAGATCCAGAAGACATGGACCCACCAGAAAATGAGGAGATCAACGCCTTACCCCACTAAGGACCTGAAATGGTTGAAGGCAGACTACTGTGACAAGAGGTCATCAGAAGATATTTAATTAGATAATTAGCCTCCATGTCCGCTGTTGCTGAATACGACGAATGTTGTATTAAAACTAAGATTAATTATCGTAGCCTATTGGCCCATTTCAAAAGTAAAAACAACAAATGTCTACATTAAAGACTCATACTGGAGCATTTTTTTTCCAACTTTTTAATGCACACACACACACACACACACACACGCATGTTTGGCCAGAATGGACTTTTCTTTCGCTGAGGATGAGTGTTGGCATTGAGGTCGCTCCTGTCACGACATTGACAGCAATCATGAGCTGCTGTAGCTGCAGACTGTTTCACCTCGTTGCACTTAATGGCGCGCGTACGTGTTCACGTCCTTTCAAATTCACTTGAAGCGTCCTTGCTTGGCTACTTTGCTGAGTCAAGAGCATTTGGTTCAAGGTCTTCTACTGTTCAACCTACATGTGTGGACACACACACACACACAATCACACACTCTGAACACACACACACACACGTCTAGCCCTTAGTCCCTATTCACTGGTTAAAATGAGTTTCCACAAGAACTTTTTGAAAGGGACGGGGAAAAAGCAACCTTCACATGCCTCACTTCAGAACACAGAATGAAGTTTTCTACACAAAGTCCAGGAGGAGCACATAGGGACGACTGACATTCTCAGAGATTTAAACCAGCCTTACCTGTCTACTCAGTCGCATGTGAAAGTTCACAAAAGTGAAATACTTCTGACTCAAAATTCTACCAGTGAAGATTGAGTTTCACACACAAGTAGGTCCTTTCTTGGTGTGCCATGTAGGTGGTCACTTCATCTGATTCACATAAAATCTATATGCTAGTAAAAACGGTTGGTCAGAAATTCTGGGGAAAATGACAATCTCACTCATTTATATTTGTCGTACACACACAGTGTGTGTGTGTCTGTGTGTGTGTGTGTGTGTGTGTGTGTGTGTGTGAGCATTGCTTTTTCCAAATGCATACTCGCAATTCAGTATACACCCATATATTGTATAAGGTCCAAATGCCAAAACAGTTGACACAAGAAAATATCTGAAATGAAACTTTAGCAAACCCATTCAAATGTGTTTTGAAAATAGCCTGTGTCTGTGTGTGTGTCCCTATGGAATGTGTGTTTGTGTGTGTCTGTTTGTGTGTGTGTGTGTGTGTGTGTGTGTGTGTGTGTGTGTGTGTGTGTGTGTGTGTGTCTGTCTGTTTGTGTGTGTGTGTGTGTCTGTTTGTGTGTGTGTGTGTGTGTGTCTGTTTGCCATTAAGTGACTTGATGATGAGTGAACAACATTTCACTTAAGGAAGGTTACCATGACAACACAGGCCAGACAAATCAAAAAATGGGGCAAGAGATAGAGAGCAAACTGCCACTTATGTGTGTATGTGTGTGTGAGTCTGTGTGTGTGTGTGTGTGTGTGTGTGTATGTGTGTGTGAGTCTGTGTGTGTGTGTGTGTGTGTGTGTGTGCGTGTG
>NC_045174.1:15822431-15824931 GCF_900700415.2 Clupea harengus | reverse complement strand
TGTGTGTGTCTGTGTGTGTGTGTGTGCACATGAGTGAGTCACACTTTTTTATATCTAGCATATAGGCAATGTCCAACCACAGCTACATGAACATTCAGGCCAACAATTCAGGTCCATCCTGTGAGTTCTGTATGTCTGAGTTGATCATTGTATTTTATAACAATGCTGAAAGCACTGTCCATTATTACATTTAATCATGTGAGGACCAATGGCTAAAATGATAATCAGCTGTGCCCAAAGAGATTGACTGGATACTTCCAGAAGCCACAGTAGAATTGATCCCTCTCTCCACCAATCAGTCAACCCCTCTAGTCATCTCTCCACCAATCAGTCAACCCCTCTAGCCCTCTCTCCACCAATCAGTCAACCCCTCTAGTCCTCTCTCCACCAATCAGTCAACCCCTCTAGTCCTCTCTCCACCAATCAGTCAACCCCTCTAGCCCTCTCTCCACCAATCAGTCAACCCCTCTAGTCCTCTCTCCACCAATCAGTCAACCCCTCTAGTCCTCTCTCCACCAATCAGTCAACCCCTCTAGTCCTCTCATCCACCTGTTTCTGTGAGGGCCAGGGGTGTTTTAGCATGTTCTGTTTCTGTGAGGGCCAGGGGGGTTTTAGCATTATCTGTTTCTGTGAGGGCCAGGGGCGTTTTAGCATGTTCTGTTTCTGTGAGGGCCAGGGGGGTTTTAGCATGTTCTGTTTCTGTGAGGGCCAGGGGGGTTTTAGCATTATCTGTTTTGTGCATTACGCCTTTACACGCCTGAGATAGGAGAGAGGGCTTGGCTCTCAGTTTAGTGATGGATAGAGTGAAGAGGTGAACGAGTGTGTTTGTGATGAATGATTGAGAGAGAGTGTGTGTGTGTGTGTGTGTGTGTGTGTGTGTGTGTGTGTGTGTGTGTGTGAAGAACTCCATCTTGAGTCTGCATCTCGAAATAGCACCTGGTTTGAGGTGAGGTTTTAGCATGAAATTAGAAGCTGTGGTGAATGGTGTAATAAACGAGGTGTAAACACAAACAAACACAAACCAACACAAACAAACACAAGCACACACACACTTCATCTTGAACCAAACATAACTGCTGAACAGCTGGATCATATACATCCTCATTTGGATAAACACACAAACAAACACACACACACTTGACTAATCAAAGAATATGTGTACATATACGTACATATGCATACAGACAGACGCACACACACACACACACACACACACACACACACACACACACACACACACACACACACACACATACCATATTGACAGATGAGCTGGTACTCCATTGGGAAGGAGGTGACAAGGAAAGTCTTGAGTCCAGAACCCTCAGGATCCCTGTTTGACAGCAGTTCCACCAATGTGTGCCACTTGTCTGGCAGAGACCCCGCCTTCTGAACCAGTCCGGTCTCACTGGCAGTTAGAAGCCCCGCCTTTTTCACGTGAGAGACCACACCCTCCAAGACAGCACCACACACCAAACATTCCAGAGCCAACTGGTGCTTCTGCAGCCAACTAACTAAAAAAAACACACACACACACACGTACACACACACGCACAAGCATTCACACACACACACACACACACACACACACACACCGACAGCACAAAGTTATCCAATTCGAAAGTATTCAATTACATACCACTATAAAAACCCACTTTAAAAGAATGTAAATGTAATGCCTGACAATCTTAAAAATGCATTTAATTTCATGTTTCAGTATGTTTCAGCAACACCAGTGTGATAGATAATTAATTAGCTTTTTGATTCTACCATTGTTGCGCTGCATTTTCACGCTGATTCAGTAATGATGTTGAACTAATTGCCTGTTAATTGCCCTTCATTAAAGTACAGGTTACTGAAAGGCAGAGGGGTAGATAAGTGTAGCTTTGGTTTCTCCACGTGCTTTAGTGCTGTAAAGTGCTGGGCATATTTTACACTGTGGTGACTGGAGGAGAAGTAAATGTTTGCGGTAAAACATGGAGTCAGGTTCAGAGGGGGGCTAGCGGGAAAGATCTTTTACTCTGAGGGGGAATCCTTGACGGTCGTCGACATTCTGACCTCATAAAATACAATTAATGTGAGCGTTACTGGAAATAGGGTCCATAAAGTAAAAAATAACTCCGTAGCCCTACGGAAACACAACATTTATTCTCAAGGTTGCCATTTCAACTGATCGGTATGGTGGCCACTGAACGCCCTTCACATAGCACCTGATGCTTGAATGGATCCGACTCAGACAGCAGAACCAATAAGAACAGTGAAAGTTGGTTCAGCAGTTCAATTTAGTTGAGGTGCTCAAATCTTTATTATTTGGTGTGATATTTATTTATATCTAAATGTTAGTGACATTTAAGAACCATTTACTTATATTATATTATAGTTCATTTTTTCAGAGTCTTTTTTTTTGGTGGATGGTTTGCCAATACAGGATAAGAGCTAATTTATACTGTGTTAGCATTTGTAGTGTTGAATTTTCGATCATGAGAAAAATTGGGGTTTT